>NW_020454427.1:7674050-7937536 GCF_003342845.1 Nothoprocta perdicaria | reverse complement strand
GGAGCGGAGCGGAGCGGGGACATCGCCCGGGCGGCAGCCGCCCTGCCCGGCAGCCGGAGCCCCCGGCCGCCACTGCCCCTTGCAGCGGCGGCGGGCGGGGGGACCCTCCTGGCGAGCGGGGCCGCGAGGAAGCCCCCGGGTTGGGTTTGTTTGATTTATATTTTGTTTTCCCGTATCTGCGTTTTTGGTTTTTTTAAGGTTTAAAGTTGGGAAATAAGAGCCGTTGGGGTGCGCTGCCTAAACAGCGCGATGGGCACCTTACGTGAGGGTGGGGGGGGGAAATTAAAAGGGTGAAAACAAATGCAAAAAATAAAAGTACCAACGGCTTCCCACCATCGCGTCTGCTAGGCGACGGTACCTGCAGTGCTACTTTTTTTCCCCTTTTTTGATTTTGATGGAGGGGCAGGGGTGGCAGCCTCTAGTTCAAAGTCTGCAAAGAAAAATAGAACTTTACAACTCCGCCAATAAAGCTCTGGGTAAAATCAGCCTAGGTGATTTATGCACGACTGTCAAGCCCTTCGCTTAAAGCGTGCTGCGAGCTTTGGCGCTGCTGCCGGCACCTGAAGAGCAGAGACGCAGCCGTGCAGCGCTGCGCTGCGCTGCGCTGCGCGAGCTGCCGCGAGCTGCTCGCTGCCTCCCGCTGAAGCGCTGCCTCGCTCCCCTTTGTATACCTCCTAGAGGGCACGTATAGGGCCTCGCAGCCGTGTCACAAAGTCGTTCTGTATTCTTAAAGCTTAATATAATCAAATTCATTGCCTAAAGATGGGGTAGTTGAAGATTTGATCCTTTTCCACTGAAGTGGAAATACTTTCAGTAATTGGAAGCAGATTCACGTCTGGAGTTGTACAAGCCAAGGTTTTCATTTTTCAAATAAACCTTTTGTTCCCCAGCTTTAAATGTTTGAGCGAGCCGTCCGGAGACCTCTGTTTGTTAAATGCTAGAGTAGACATTAAGGAAGGATTGGGAAAAGACCCTAAGAAAGGTATGTCAGCGATTAAATTTACTTAAAATGATAATGTCTGTATTCCCATGCATGACCATACCGTTGCAGCTTTTGTATCCCGTGCGTTTGTATCTCCTTGCTAATTCACGTGAATCTGCCTTTGAACTGTCTGTCTGTCTGCAAAGTTTTCATTTTCTAAAAGAGAAAAAAATCATCTCGACTTGCCTTTGCTTCCTTATCCCATCGGCCGTTTTTCACTGGAGTTCGATTACTAAACAGCGAACAAGCCGCGCGCGCTGAACTTCGCAGGTTTGCAGGAATGCGGCGCTCCCTCGGCCAGCAAGCCGGCCCCTTGGGGACCAGCGCCGCTCCCTGTTAACTTTGCGCCCCCGTTGTGCACGTTTGGGGACGAGGACAGGGCTGCTCGCGGCGCAGGCAGCGCGGGAGCTGCTCCCAGCGCCTCCGACCTACGTGGAGAACAATGGAGGAGCCGAGGGAGGGAAGCACCTTTTCCCGCCCGTGCTCCCAGCCACTGAGAAATTCCCTGGAAACACCGGGGAAAGTTACCGCCTTGCCTTGGCAAGAGTGCCCTCTCCATTAGGAAGGTTATTAATTGTGTACTAGATGGCAGCGTCTGATTTCCTAGTGTTAAGTACAGCCTATTATTAAGACAAAGGGAGTGCATTTGCATAATTGCACTAAATAGGCCCTTTTAATCTTTTTTTTTTCCTAGAAAATTTTTTGGTGCTGTGCACATAGCCTGCGTATTTTGCTCTTTCCTGTTTTTCTTTCAAAAGGTAAATCTGGTGGTATATCCTGTACTGGCTATATCCTCGGTGAGTTCGGGTGGAAGTATTTGAGTGAAGCATAGGAAATAAGTGTTAAAACCAGAGCGGGGAAGGTAGCTTGCCATTCCTCATCCATCAGATTGCTATTCAAAACTGCCAAGCCGCTTGTTAACTACAAATGAGATGTTGCAGAAAATCTTCATTAATCCTTGCCTGCCTCTGTGTGGAAAATAACCCATTGTATCTCACGCTACCGTCTCGCCTTGCAAGGAGTTCAGGAAAGGCCGTGTTATAATTTAGTGGGAAGTAACAAAAACCGAAGTTGTGCAGAAGCGTGTGGAGCTTGGCCGCTTCTGGCTTACCTGGTGTTCTTCCTTTCCAACCTCTTTGCGTAGCGCTGAGGACACGTGCAGCAATCCATGCCGGGCGGGATGGAATGTGGGTGTTTTTTTCTCTTGGAGAAAAGCAACCGAGCAGTAGCTGCCTGAGAATGATTTGGATAAGTTATGCAGTAAAACAAGTTAAAAACGTGTAATTCGAGTGTATGTTGTTTTAAAGGTCTGCAATAAGAATATTGCCAAGTACCTCTCAGTATATAATGTAAACTGACCCAAGTTAAAGAATTTGTCTTGAGCTGTATTCTTGCTTTGTGAAGATTTAAGGAGACTTGCTGGAAAAGGTCTGATAAGGATGAGATCAGACTTTAAGGTTTTCTTTCCTGTGACTTGTTTTGCTTCCCAGCTCTCTGTTTGAACTAAAGGAGGAAAAATAAAGGATTGCGATAGGTGCACTTTGTGCAATGTATCCAATTTGAGATAACATCAGAAAATAATACTGCACTTTAATGTTTTCCAAATGAATAAAGACATTAGCTTTCCTATTTTTTTTTCTGCCTATAATTATTCCATTCAAAATACTGACTTCATCCTGAGAGGTGGTTACAGATAAATGCATTTAAGAATAGCGAGGGAGGTTGTATACATTCAGTGACACACAGAGGCTAGATCCTGCGAGCCGCTGGCCTCAGCGTGGTTTAAAGGTACATTTGGACGCTTCAAGATTCTATACAACACAAGAAATTAGGATGAAACAGTACTGTGATATTATCAAATGTCTCTTTAGTTTTCTTAGCTTTCCAGACTTGTAGTTTTTTAGTCTTAAATGACCTAAGGTTTTTTTTAAGGTGTTTGGTGCCAAATGGGAAAGAGTCACTTTGCTTAGAAAATTTCACATATGTTAAACTCTGCATAGACTTAAAGTTGCTGACTGACACATTTTCTAAGTGAAAGGAAAATAATCTGTGTCCTTTTATTAGTACTGAAAGGACTGAAAGTGAAATTATACAGGAAAACTTAAAATTCACTGCGGGTAACAACAAGGTTTGTAGTCTTCTTCTGGGCCTGGCTAGTGCAGCTGTTTATCCAAACTTGCAATTAAAGTAAGTGTTGTGTGTAAGCTGCTATCAAGTAGATGCTTTATGAAACAAGTCCTTTGAATGTAAGAAAATGGTAGAGTTATCATAGCTGGAGACGGCATATCATCCCAGTGGGATGCATATGGGAAAGAAACGCGGGGTTACAGCTTTGAGTCACGGCTCCTAGCGAAGGGCTTACTTAGAGCTTGTTATATACAACAGAAAGAGATTTTGGCGCTGCAATGGCATATGAATCACTGCAAACTCGTAAGGATTTCAAGTGGCAATCAGTGATTGCAAGCAGTGATTTTTTTTTTTAATTGGATAGTAGAATGCACCATTATGAAAGATTTCAGTTCTAGTATGTCCAGACTTTTGGAGTGGGGTCTGGATACAGAAACGTTTTGGCAAAAGATTTAACAAAATCCTGATTTTTTTTTCAAATTACATGAGTAAAAAATAGCAAAACTAGGTAGTCTTGTCATCATTTCTGAAGAACTATGATGTATAAACACATATTAAACATACTTAGCATGTTTTTTGCTTGCTCTTCTTCTTTTTCTCTAGCAAAGATCAGCACTTTTTGCAGTAGCAGTAAGCTCCTATATCTAGTATCAATGTCAGTAGTAACTTGCCCATTTTTATTTTTCTGGTACATATGTTCTGCCTCTTTCTGGCTCACACAGAAGATTCAGACCTATGCAACATAACTACTAAGATGCGTTAAAGAAGAATTAATTTGCAGTAAGAACCCTTACATACCACTAAAAAAAAAACCCCCACATCCAGCCATTTTGCTTACTTTTTCATTCCTAGCTTAGTTCATTGGTTGTTAGTCAAAGTGTGATATTGAGGTGAGGGGTTTTTTTTTTTTTTTTTTTTTTTGATACAGAGGTTAATTAGGGTCCCGGAGAATGCTTTGGGATGCAAGAATATATGTCAATGAACATTAAAGAAGGAAAGTGCTGTTATAGATTAGAATTATTTGGTCATTTTTCATCATTGTGTAAACCATGAGAAAAGATTAGTTTCCAGTCATCATAACTGCCAAACTAATGTTTTAAACCACTTGATTTTGCATCTCTAGTAGGGAATTTATTGACCACACACAGAGGAGAGGGGAGCAGTGGGGGGAGGAGTGAACTGCAATACTTTTGTTAGAGCAGTTCTTTGTTTAATCGTGTACACCGTCTGTTTCATACAACCTGATTGTAGTCAGCTCCAAATCTGCCGAAATTTGGGTTGTTAATTTCTGCAGAACATTTTACCTCTTAGTCAGAAACTGCATTTAAGAAAAAAAACTGCTGTCCAGGGAGTTGTAAAAGAGTAGTCTGGAAAGGCTTTTATGTTATTTCATTTAAATAAAACGGGATTGCCTTCTGCAACAAAGTTAACTTTGTTAACCTTTTGTAATTATTTAACCATTATTTCGCGTTCCCCCCCTGCTCCGGCGCTGCGCGTTAGTGCAGCGGACACCTGGCTGCGCTCTTAAAAGTTTATTTGTCTCCCCTGCTGTGGTAGTAGGGGGCAGTGCATCTCCGTCGTGGTCTTTGCTCGGGGAGATGGTGAAGGGCCAAGGCGGTTAAACAAGGGACGTGTGGGTCACAGCACGGGCCAAGTCGGCTGCCGGGCGAGCGGTGACGTTCCCCACCAGAGCAGGGTGACCTTGGTGGAGGTGGGGAAGGCCACTTGGCCGCTTCGTGACACTCACCTTGCTCCATCGTAGTCGCTTGTTGTTGTTTGGAAATCTGGTTTTCTTTACAGATAACCCCTAAGAGGCTGAAAATTGAAACAGACTTTTCTAATAATGCCAAATTTTAGGACTTAACAGTGTATGCTTTGGCTTGGGAGATGTAGAAACATCTCTTCAAATGACCTACAGGCAGATAGACAGTGGCCAGCATTGCAAGATGTTTTAGTGTTGTCATCTGTGAAGCTTTTATTGTGCTGCTTCTTCAGCTGTTTTAAAGTCACTAAGAGGTCAGAGCTGCCAACTCTCAGCTTTAGCAGCCTGGTACTATTTATTTTAACAGTATGTAATTATGTTTTCATAAAGATACTCAACCACAGTAGGCCGATGGCCAAGCTGAGGACAGATAGTTCAGGAGTACAGCTAATGTCTGTGTTGCTTGTGCTTAGTAATGTTAACCTGATGCACAAAAAGCTCACAAAAATAAAATTTCAACTGTTGCATGTTAAATCTTAAATCACTCTCAACTGTCCAGCTTCTCCCTCTCTCTTTTTAATTGTATTTTTCTCATTTAAAAATTGGTTTTAATTTGTTTGATATAAAACTACAATGATTTAGAACAGACAGTAAAATGTATATAATTTTAATATAAGCTTTGGCTTTGAAGACAGTTCAGCACTGGTTGTAGTTTTTACATTGTCCTCTGTAGAGGCACTAACATAATTATTAAGGGAATTTTACAACAAATGTGCAAAATACAAGGGAAAGGCGTATAAGGAAAATCCTATCTAGTTATGAGTACCTTAGAGTAAAGGTTAATTGGCTGAAACTCACAGTAGAGCCTTAAAAAATGTTAGAGGGATAGAGGGAATGATTTATCAGTATAGCTTAGTCACATACATAGCTCAGCAAGGGTGCAAGATGGAACAATCTCTAAGATATTTTAACAATCACGTTGCCTGAGTTGATAAAAGTAGATGCAACAAAATGAAATTAAGCACCAGAAAATCCACCAGCTGCCTATCTAGACACTTTTTATAACAGTAACGTCTTAGAGGGTATGGAAAGTATCTCAGCGCAATTAATACCGGTCTCCTTTTTGAGAAAGCGAATATTACTTATTTTATGGCGGATTGTGGAGCATGGCTTTTGTATCTTTGGTTCCTAGGTCATATGTATTTAGCTTAGGAACCAGTTGCCTGTTAACCTAGGAACTGTATGTGTTAACCCGATGACCAGTGTTCCCTTATCCTTTGGCATTTGGTGATATTTCAGGAGAGCGCAGGGTGGTTCTTGAGATTGTCTTCTGTGTTGGAAAACCGTCTCACAGCTGTGTCTGGGCCTCATCACAACTTTCATAGTGGTGTTAAAAAAAAAAAAAAAAAACAGAAAAAAGATGTATTATCCCTGAGTGTGGAATACTTTTCTGAGACCTTTTACTCTATATTCAATAATTAAGATTTTAAGTTTACTGTCTTTGAGCAATGACTTGGTGAGGTCTCTAGCCCGGGACTGCAGAATCAGGGTGCACACTCTCATGTGAAGTTCCTGTCCATTTGATTTCCTCAGGTTTTCTGCTGACCAAGCTGCGAACTGGACTGAGCTGGAAGCACCTGGTGCTCCCCAGCCCTCTTGATTAGCAGGGTGTTTTGCTCAGCACCTCGTGCAGACGCTGCTGATGCCAGAGGAGCAATTTCAAAAGCAGAACTCTAGGAAGGAAGGAGCATTTCCGTGCACGCACCAGATCCCCTCGTTGGTCTCAGCCTTGCCCCGTTGATCTTCTGTGGTGGAGGTGCCCTCCATCCTCGCAGGGTGAGGAGGTGAGAGCTCTGTCCGCACCGCTCTTGTTGCTGCTGCCTTGGCACTCGCCGGTGCCGGCCGCTCGGGCTCTGTCACGGAGCAGGAGCGTTCGCTCGACGTGTGTGTCCCTGCACCCGTTGAGCACAAGTCTTTTGAAGTCATACCTATAGGACCAGAGTTTGAAAACGTGGGTCTGCCTCTTCCTTCTGTCAGCGTCACCGTTTCATCAGATAGCTCCAGGACGGTGGCCCCACCGACGTGCCGGCACGCTGCTTGTCGTGATGCCGCGTCTTCAGGTCTCCCATCAACGGGGAGGCGAGCAATGAGGTGCTGGGCCTTGTGCTGCAGAGGAGCTCGCTGTTCCTTGACAAGCGTGCCGAAATCACTGTCAGTGTTAGAGTCATCTTCGTGAAGTACCTCACAGAGTTATGAATGTTGCTCTCCCCCATCTTCCTTTTCATTTACTCCCCCCTTGGCCGTTTTGGTTAGTGGTGCCTCGTGCATATTTCGTTGCTAGGAGTTTCTTTCTAGCAGCAGAGCAGAGTCTCTCTCTAAGGTTCGTGACACTAAATAGGCCTCTTCAGAGCAATTCCAGTAGTCTTATTCTGTGCTACTCCTGCCTCTTCGTTTTACGTGAGACCCCAGTATTTACCACTCTATTTTTCCCACAGTCCTTGCCCCTCAGGTCAAGGAAGTGCAAACCAACCTTTCAGCCAGCTGGTTTCTTTCTGGATGTAAAACCTTCTCCCCATTTGATGTTTATATTGGTGGCATTTGGATAGTGTTCCTGGTTATTCCTCAGCAGCTCTGCCAGCTTTCCAAATGAGACCTGTGAGTTATTTGTCAGCTCTCTTTCCTCATCCCTCCCCTCCAGGTTGTACCGTGCCCCCTCGTCCTAGGCTTTCTTACCTAATCCTGATTTATTGCTGGTCAGACCCCCAGCAGCAGAAGCAGTCCCATGAGGTGGAGAAAGAGGAAGAATTTCTGGCCTCTGGTTTGGTTGCTTTTTGAGGGCAATTTAATTTCACCTAGGTGTTTTTTTTCATTCCAGACATGACCAGTATTAAACTTGCATGTGGTAAATTACACGTGAGTCTTAATTAACCAATATTAGGAAGTACCATGGTTTGTATTTTAGCTGATGGTTTGAGAATTACCATAGTTCCGTGGGGATAACCTTATTGGCTCTAGTCGGTGTAGAAATTATAACCTTTATTAGTGTAATCTGTGGAGTAAACGTACCAGCCTGAAGGAGTGTGTGTATATATATGTATGTGTGTGTATGTGTATGTATGTACCTGGGAGGATGTCTGTATGTCCTGGCTGAGGATCCGCTGCTTTCAGCTCTTGGGTCCTTGGTCCTCTCCAGTCAGGAGAGGTGTAACTGTGGAGGCTTAGCCGCCTTTATGGTGGGGATTAAGAGGAAAATAGTGAAGCAAATGCCACTGCAGGGACACGCCTGCCTGCTTTGCACAGGCTTTTGTTCAGCAGAGGCCCTTTCCAGCATAGCAGTGCAGGCCTGCCCATAAACTTACTGCTACATGGATTTCCGGACACTTTTCACCCCACCATCCATGCTGGCTGGAGCTGGATTTCCTTCCCCTTTTCTGTTCCCGGGGGTTTTCTTTCTTCCTCTTTCCTGTTCGCAGGAGAAACCCCTGCTTGGTCAGCTTGGTCTTCACAGGCCTGGAGTAATGTCCCCCTCTTTAGAAAAGATACCGGTTGGGGTAAACTTTTTAAGATAACACTGTAGCTCATAATTAGTGATTGGGTTTAATTCTTCAGTGAGATGGTAAATCAACAGCAAAAAGAAGTATCTTCATGTTTTTCTCCTGGCTAGAGATATATAAATACTGCATTTTTTAATTTGCAGAATCAAAGTCCTTTCCGCACACAAACACACAGACACCCCACAGTAAAAGTAATAAACCTTCATGCCATGACATTCCTGAGTATAAACTGCTGCAACTGGATTTTGAGTTAGTTTAAAAGCGCATAAATACTCCCTTTTGGCTACCTATCTGAAGAGCCTAAAGAAATGCACACAATTCCTTTCAAAGTCAATTATAGCTCGCACTAACTAAATTGATTCAGCATCTCTCTGGGTCAGAGCAATGATGTAGCCGGCATTCGTTTTGAGTGAAACTGCATCTCTCTCTGAGAATGGACCATTGCTCTGTTTAAGGGGAATGATGAACCTGCAAGCGTGGAGGTCAGGTTTTCTGAGGCCGTGGAATCTGCCGGGTGAGCTGTTGGCCTGCTGGTCACGACTCCCTCTTCATTCGAGTGTCGCTCCAAACCCGCTGTGGTTTCTGCTGGCAAAGGTCTGGGTTTTGCCATTCTGGTTGCCTCTTCTTCACCTCCATAGGATTAAAACAGAGCAGAAAGAGAACACGTGCTGACTGTTCACTGACAGCCAAGCGGGTTTGCCTTGGTGGCCACCAGGTGTTGCAGCCAGGGCTTCAAAAGAAGCCCCCGTGCTCCCCATTGCTGGCTGCAGGGGCCCAGGAGTTGGCTTACTGGTCAGGGCGGTGAGGAGAGCCTAGCAGGGGCAAACATAGCAAAAAGAGCGTATGTTTGTCTCTGAAACACCCCACTGAGATTTACTCGTTTTTGCAACTCTCCATAACCTAGAGAAAAAAGGAATTTTTAAAAAGTTGTTGCACTCTTACATGCAGAACTCACTTCTGTCCTTTATATGCAGTAGTAATTGATGTGCCAGTGGATGGGGACCTGATAAGCCTGTAAAAGAGGCATTAAAACTTAATCTGTTATAAAAGGCATGTTAAAATACTGGAATTTAAAGTTGATGGGATATGCCCATTGAATGACAGACATGTTGAATCACTGTAATTGAACTTATCTGTGATATAAGTAAACCAGTTATAATCAATATGTATACATAGATTATGTACGTTTTAACAGCATATCTTTTTGATATTGTACTCTTGTAATTTCCTAAGCCCTGCCAAAGATTAGAGCGTAAAAGGTATTACTGTTAGTTTGCTGTGACTGTAGGTACCCATCGTAAAATCTCTGTTCTATGAGCTATTGGGTGTCTATTGACAGAAGACTTGGAAGTAATTTAGATACAGCCTCCTATGATGGGAGTCCTTGTGTCCCTCACGCTGCCTTTAAGGCTCCAGAGAGCTCCATGAACTTGCTTTTGAATAGGAAGGGAAGTATCAGATGGGAGGATATAATAAACGTGCACTCAAACTTTTGGGGTATGTTGGGGTCTGTCAGAGGTCACAGATACGATGTGGACTCTTCTTTTGTGATGTTTTGAGCTCCTCTGGCTGAAATTTGGGTCGGTGCCCCTCAAGTTTAGTCCGAGAGGCTGTGGGTTTGTTGGTTGGGAGCGGGCACCGTTATTGCCCCCGGGCAGCTCTGCAGGGCCGCCCCGCAGAGCAGGGGTCCCGGTTCCAGCCGCGCAGAGCGGAGCGGCCGCCGGAGCCCCGGAGCCAGCCTGGCCTGGCCGCGGGTTCGGCTGGAAGCCACCAGCCCAGGCTGCTGGGCTCGAACATAAATGAGGAAAATGAAATATCACTCTAAATTAAAATCTTATTAAGGCTGGGTATTAAAATAGTTCAGTCTCCTTAAGTTAGCAAGTTGGAAGAAAGCAGCAGCTATTAGTTTCTCAGCTTTTAGAGGGAATTTGTATGCAAGCTGACTCCGATGTACCACATTTCAGCTAGATGTAAGTTAGAACTGCTAAGTTATGAGTGCTTGAGAGGCACAGAGCAGAGTGGCAATGGCAGCTCCAGCGCAGGGATGCCAGGAGCTGCTGTAATAACTTAATATTTAAAGTGCTATAAAATCAGAAATAAGCACCTTCAGATTTCCATGTTACAAGAGATTATGACAATGAGACACGTTGCTTCTGTAGACAAATTCCATGCTATAAGTCACAAGTTCAGCAGTAGCATGCCTTTACGTGCCTACGATAATAACTTAGTTGCTAAAGAGATAGTATATTTGAGAAGAAGTCATCCTTTTTTCCTTTTTTTTTTTTTTTTTTTTTTTTTTTTTTTTTTTTTTTTTTTTGTTTATTGGCAACATCTGCAAACACTGAAGCTTTGCTTACTGAGGTAGAATTGCATGCTATAATGTTCATGCTATAAACATCTTGTTTGTACTTAATGTATTGAATACCTTGCTTTTCCCTGTTTCTTCTCAGGTCAGTAGCTCTTAAAAACATAATGAAATGAAATGTTTATTTGTTTATTTTACGGGTTGTGGCGATGTTAATTGCACATACACTTTAAATGGTCAGCATCTGAGGATTGTTATCTCTTCCTTTTTGTGAAAGCTTAGAGAAAGGGAGAAAAAGCCATTTACTGCAAGAGTTCAAACTGTTCTGAGGCATCCTCTTCTCTCTTTTGTCCTCCATAATCAATTGCAAGCACTCAAATGCATTTTTTTCCTGTCACAAAACACTTTCTTGAAAGAAGGGTTCTGAAAGCAATTTTTCAGGAAGCGGGATAATGGGAATATTTTAAGCCCTTTCAGTGATGTAAAGGAAAAGGATGTTTCAAGTCATTATTTTCATTGTAATATGTGAATAATAAAATACTACCAGTGCCATTAGGCAGATTACTGGAAGCTAATTTTATTGGATAGCAATAGGTTATAAGTGTGCCTAAATGTCAAATCTCAGATAGAGACATGGTATCCATCACAGCAAAAGCTGTAAAAACAGTAGTCTTTACTAACCCTAAGAAAGCATCGAACAATTTAAGCTTGAGAGAGATAGAAATCTAGATATATTGGATATTCCTGACCCCAAAAAGGCACATTCCTGCTATAATTTCCTATTAAAAGAGAAGCATAATCTGAGTGGTAGCTTTAATGCTTGTCTGTAACTGACGTTAAAGTTATAGCTGCTATGTTAAGATACTAAAGCTTATATCTGTAACCAATAAAATAATCTTTGATAATATAAGTGGAAAATGGGTAATAAAGTTATGTTTGTTAGTATTGGACATGATTTAATGCCTTCTAGGATCAGAGAAATGCTTTCTTTTCCGCATTTGTAAAGACATTTTGAGGATTTGCAGACACTGGAGTCTTGCCAATAGCACAAAACAATCTTAAAGTTGTTGAATAATACGTGATGTAGAAGCCAATATGGAAAATTCACATGGGTACTGTGTAATGATGCATGTGTCAGTAGGTGGAATAATGTCATCCTAATTTACAAACTTTACGTTTGTCGATACCAAGAATATGTTAAAATCATGTCATCGATTTATAACTCTATTTATAGATCTTAACTAGCTATCACAGGTAGGTTTTCACAAAGAAATAATGAATTACTTCCAATGAGAGGTTTTAAGTTTAGAATTGTTGCATAAAACATGCTGAGGAATTAATGAGGGGAAAAAAACCCATGTTTGCTCTCCCTTTGGGCAGGCCAGAGCTGCTGCAGGAGCGCAGATGAAGGGCTTGCTTTTCCTAAAGTGAGTGTCAGCCGAGCTGCTTCAGCAAGCCTTGCCAGCCTTTCATGTTGCCCGTGGTATCTGTTATTCCAGGAATGGAGTTTTTGACTCTGGTGGTTTTGACTGAGTTCTCCTTTGTCTGCTGCATAGTTACTTCTGTGGCAGAATATTTACTGGTGTATGTGTTTTTTGTTTGGAGGTGTTGTGTTTTCTCCCCCTGCTCTCCCATTCATTTTAGTTATAATAGGAAACCTACTCCTCCATCAACAGGCACGCTTCTCTTTCCTGCAGTTTTTATAACAAATAATAATCTGTAAGCTGTAAATACTTTGTGAAGTGTCTCAGCATCTTGTGTTCCATGTGAAGCTGGCACGAGGGTTTTAAACCAAGAACTAATTGGCCATGTAGTCTGTGGCTGCTCAGCAGAAAATACTCAAAGTGTCTGCACACAAAAACACTGTCAAATCGTGAGTTAAACTGAGGAGGGAGTTTCCTCTGTCCTGTTCAAATGTGGGAAGTTTGCTCCTGGGGAACTCCAGCCACTTAACACGGGCGCTTGCAAAGAGCAGCCGAGCTCGCGCGCCTCAGCTTTCCCTTGGATCGCCGCTGTCCCACTGGCGTCCGGCCCCGGAGGTCTCATCCCGGCCGCGTCGGCGCCTCTGGTGACGTTTTGCTTCGGAGCCAAGTTGCGGTTTAGCTCCGGTTTATTTGGCTGCCTGGGCTGGGGTGGTTGTGCGAGGAGGAGGATGGAGATCGGGGTTTGCACCAGGTGGATCTAGTGGTGATGCGGAGATGCGGTGCTGCCGTCTGCGTGGCTCCCTGCGTGGCCGGGAGAGCTGGAATGACGAGCCCTTGTTTCGGATACATTTCCTTCAGGCCTTACTCATCTCTGCTACGAAAACATTTTCTGGCAGAGCTGGTCTATCTGTGCTTGGTTTATTTAAATCACAGTATGAAAAGCATGGCAAATCCAAATGTTTGGAACAAGGTGCTCTTTTAGGGTTTGTGTAGCTCTCTGTAGCACAGTGAGCTGGCCTGTATTATTTCACTAATAGGCATAAATTTGTTTTAGATGAGAAGAAAATAACAGTGCATCCTCAAATGAAAACCATTTCAATGCATGCCGTTTACATTTAATATTTTTATGTGCTGTGTAGTCATTAATTGAATACAAAAACACCATCTGTATTAAAAGAAAAAAAAAAAGATAAAATAACTGCTGATATTTTTTCTCCCTCAAAATGAACAAAGCAATTGCCAGACAGGGTACAGCAGGATGAGCAAACTTTCCATCCTTTCTTCCCGTTTATTGTTTGTTTGTTTGTTTGTTTTGCTCTGTCCCGCCAGCCCCAGGGCTCCCTTGCGGCGGCCCTTGGCTGCCTGGCCCAGGCCTGTGGTGCTTTTGGCTGAGCCCTGAGGCCCTGGTGCCCATCCGTGCTTCAGAAACAGAGGCACTGCTGAAGCTACGTACCCTGCTCTCATACAGGACCAGAGAAGGGCTTGTGGGCACCGCTCGAGTTCCAGGGAGATGTGAGACACAAGGACGTGGCATCTCTCCCATCTTCCCACCTTCTTCTTAATCCCAACTTTCCTCCCTTAATTACTAAGGACCTTTTGGTTTAGTTTGGTTCAGTTGCAGTGTAGACTTTAGGTTATGGTCCAGACTCCATCCCAAAGCACTTCAAACTGGCTTTCAGTTTAGTGACCGTTGTTACCAAATGTACCAATTTATGGGTCCGTGGTAGGTCCTGGGAGACCTGTTCATTTAGATTATGTGCGTATAGGTCTTGTCATGGGTGACACTAGTGTCACGAGGCAGCGAGGGGAAGCCCTGCGTAGGCTGTGCTGTGATCCATGCTGGAGCTCACTAAGAGCAGGGCTGTCTTCACGAGGGATTCGGTCTGCATGAGCTTCTGAGCGCTCCATCTGTAGCTGTAGCTGGACTCCCGGTGTTTGTCATGCCTTCTGTTGGCATTACTGCTCTCTCCTTGCTTTCCTAATCCCAAGTGAGCATTGGTATGGGCAGCAGGGTTGGAAGAATACTGATTTAGGATCTAAAAGCTAGTTTATTTGCTGTGTTGAGGAGCCAGCATGTTGTATTTTTGCACTGGAACGCACATGTGTGTGCGCGCTGTGCTTTATGATTAATACAGGAGGGACTGAGGATCAACTCTTTCTTCAAATTTTGGGTAATTATGAAGTAACTTATTGTAAAATCAAATTTGCATTTTTAAAGGAAAGCTATTAGCTTTGAAATGTTTCAATTAGTAATACCTTTCAGCTTCAAAATGCTTTCAGATCACCTGTGAGCACCTCTAAAGAGATACCATGCCAGGTTGTGGCTAATTAGAAGAACTGCCTATTAGCATCATAATTGCTAGCGTTGCCTTCCTCAAATAATGAAAGAGCTACTTGCACAAAATCAATATCCATGAAGTACATAGGATGGATCCTAAAGGGAAAGTGAGTGTTGTGAATGACTCACATGTATCTGAGCAGTTGTGATTGCAGCATCCCCATTTTAAGTGTTGTTGCTTGCCTTTTTGCATCAAAAGCTGAGCAGGCTCCTAGTGACAGGTGTAAAGCAATACATATATTTTGATTGCATGCTAATATTGGTGGCATGCTAGAAAACTGGGATACCCAGCTGTACTTTTCTTGTACCCCAAATAACTGCACTGTAGCCTTCATCTCAAGCCAGGAAAGCACACATTATTTTTGAGGATGCTGTTGTCAGGTCGCTTTCATTTAGCCTCTAGCCTGGGGTTTGCTCATAGCTCTTTCTTGGGCTTTATCACCCACCTTCAGAGTAGCTCGTGTGGCTGCTGCCAGCTGCTCCACACACCTATGTGCTACCCGAGGCTTTAATTTTGTCCAGCATTGCCAAGGTAGCCTGTCCTGCCGCTTGATAATGCTAGGTATGAAGTATAGTTGCTGCTTATGGCATCGATATAGCAGTAGTATGTCTGGAAAATTTTGGCTAATCCCTTGTGCACGCATGGAATAGTAACAACTACAAATAAGAGGGTCTGCTGCTGAAACCAGCAGCTGTGCTTTCCCCTTCTTCAGCAGGGTGATTTAGAGGCGCTCGCGGTGACGGGGTGGCTTGAGTCCCCCCGCGTGGTGTTGACGTGTGTGCGGCCCTCGCTGACTTGAGTCCCTCTGTGCTCGGCAGGGCACCATGGCACGGCGGAACGAGGCGCTGAGCGCTGCGGGGTGGTGAGCACGGTGGCCTTGCTTTGCCTTGCCTTGCCTTGCCGCCCGCTCACCGTTTGTTTGCTTTCCCCGCTGCGACACGAGACTGAGCTTGCCCTGCTCCTGCGCCAGCCCCCGTGTGCTTGCTGGGCACGTTTCTGCAATTGCGGAGGAGGAACGGAGATCACCACAGCGCATTTGTAAACCCCAGCGGCTCGAGGGGCTGTCGCTGCAGGAAAAGGAGAGGAGGCCGTTGCCGTCGCCGTGCTGGTTTGCCCTGTGCCGCCGTGTCCGGCGAAGCCGGGGCAGCTCCTGCCGGGAGAGCAGCTCCTGCTGGGAGAGCTCCTCGTATTCGGGTGTGTTTGGGATAACGCATGCAACCTATTTGCGTGAGAGATGCTGAGGAAGTGTGTTTAAAGAATCCAGGCTCAGAGGGCCGAGACTTTGTTCTAGGAAGAAAATGTTTTCCTCTCAAATAATAGGTGCTGTTTTGCCATTGACCCCTCAACTGTGCTGCTGCGGTGGTTTGCAGATCTCGTGGTCAGTGTTGGACAGAGAAACACCAAGGAGTTTAATGCTTTTTGTTACAGACGAAAGGGCATCCCTGCCTTCTCCGAGTGCCTCCTTTTGTGTGAGTCTGCAAAGGAGACAACACGGAGGAAATGGGTAGAAAAGCTCTCCCGGGTGCTGCTGCCGTGGCAGGTGGCTCCAGGCCGCGCAGCTTCCGTGTTTGCCGACCAAGCGGCTGTCAAAGGCACGAGCCAAATAGTGGAGAATGTATCAGCTCAGACCTCCCTGAGGCTGTTCAAAATAAGGCTTATCTGATAAACAGCATCTCTGAAAGGTCTCTCCCTAAATTAAGTGATTTCACTGCAGGCTCTTGCTAATGGCTTTAAAACTTTTCTTGCGAGGCCAGTTTTTGTCCCTTGGCTTCTTTTCCCGCCAGATGTTAGAGAGGGAGAAATTCCAGCTGTGTCGGGAGGCTGCGCAGCCTTCCCGAGCCACAGCCATGCGTGTTGAAAACCCTGGTGTCGGAAACGTTAGCGGTTCAGCCCCGCGGGAGGATCCTCCCTGGTGCTTGCTTGGATTTCTGGAGAGTTTATAGATGCCCCAGCTTGAGGCTAGGCTTGCTTCAAAACAACGTCCTGAGAAGCGTCATTTCTTTGGAGACCATTCTACTTCACGTACTTCATCAGTCTTCCTGAGAGAAAAAGAGGGAAGGCGTGAGGTGGATGCATATGCCTGCAAAGGAATGATTTTTTTATTTAGAAAACATTAATAATATTTAGCAACGCATTTAAATCTGTCTGACATGCATCCCGATTTTGCAAAGCACTAATTTATCTTTGGTATGCTCCCTATTTCTCATTGCCTTTGATGAGATTCAGATCAAGTGTGAAGTTAAGAATATGTTTAGCTGTTCTGTGGAATTAGATGGAAGATAAACACCAGCTTTAGTGCGCTGCTAAGTGTGTGTGTATTGATAAAACCAGGATTAGTAACAGCAGATAAAATTTTATATTTTCCAAAATGCTCTGATTTCCTAATTTTATATGAAATGCTTTTGGGATTTGGAATTCTAGCATACTTTGATTCAGCTGAGGGGAAAAAATGATAAGTGCCAAGAAAGAAAACAAAGATGTTTTGTTTCTTGTTAACTTTTCTGTTTGTTTGTTTAGCTTGCTTGTACTTGAATATGGGTTTGTAATGAATCCACTTTATATTTCTCATTAGACCATAGAGTTAGGAATCAGAAAATATCGAGTCTTGTGAGGCAATTCCTGTGAGGCAAGGGCAGCTTCTCTGTGGGTAAAGCTCAATCTTGAGTAAATTAGGAGATGTTTGTGAGGAGAAAAGGCGGTCCAGATAAATTGCAGTTCGGACTAGCTGCTGCCTTGTGCTTGATCTCTGCTGAGGATAGTCCAGGAAATGAAACTAAATCAGAAGAGTGTGCTTTCATTTCTGAGCTGGCATTCCAGCATAACACCACGCAGAAAAAAACCTTGGTTGCCAGTTCATGGCCTATTAGGTTGCCAAATCTGTGAATTGTTAGCAGACCCTGTCACTGGCACACAGCGCGTTTTTATCAGCGAGTATTTCAGAAATGCTTTGAAATTCTCTAGTTGGTGCCTTTCCTAAGTGCCAAGTGCTGTTTTAAATTTCTCCACAGGAATTTTAACATGTTTTTTTTTTTTTTCCTAGCCAAACCTAGAATCTGAAGAGAACTTTTCCATATTCTCTGTGCTAGTGTCCTATCACACTGCAAAGAGCTTTGCTGCTGCTTCTGCAGAGCTTCCCAGAAACAGATGTTCCTCTCCGTTTTGGGCGGGATGTGCTATGTCCTTAAAATGGCAGTTGTGGAAAGGCTTCCTGAATGTTATGTTGGTCCGGAATGTTGTAGAGAGATGGAGATGAGGCTGCGGGAATGCGAGTGGGCGCGAGCGCAGCCCTAGGCCGGGCCTGCCTGGTGGGCGCTGTGAGGGCCGGAGCTTCCCGCCCTGAGGCACCGTCCTGAGAAGCGGCGGGAATCAGGGATGCTCCACACTGTGGATATCTGTCCTTTGCTTGTGACAAAAACCCGTCGTTATTTCACATACTCTGAAATTATTTTGTATTTTAAAGGCGATGATGCTCATTTGGTTAAACTTGATGCTTTCTTCATAAATACGTAGGGAGTTAGAACTTGAGAATTTCCCTGTCGTGAAAGCAATCCGCTGAGGGAGAGCGTGTGCGTGTGGCTGTCGTCAGGCTTTGTTCTGGGAAGGCGTTTCTGTCCCTGCTGCACAGAAGTAAGAGGATACACTGATACCTAGAGGAAGCTGCCGAAGTGATTTGTGCGGCTCTGATGTTACTTTTAGCTGTTACTTTAGCTCTGATGTTGCTTTAGCTCTGCTTGCGACGTGTTTTAATCGTCAGAAGATTTTGTACTGGTCCATAGAGGCCTGGTAGGTGCAGTGACAGAGTGATGGGACTGGAAGATGGGCTTATTTTTGGAAACATAATTATAACAGCATCATTTTACTTTTCCGTTAGTGTTGCCCAAGGATTGTCATGTTTCTAATGTTGCTATTAATGCCTTCTTAAATGTCAAATTCAAACTGCTGATGGTGATCATCTCGGATCATATTGCTAAATATATCCACGCAATCGAGAATATGTGATGTAAATGTTATGCCAGAACCTCTACATATGCACATTAGAAGTGGTCTTATGCTAAATAGCTGCTAGCACATACAGACTGAACTGTTTTCCTACGTGGTACACAAAATGACTGGAAACTTTTCTTTTTTTCCCCTAGGGAGACCTTTTGCCATATTATTTTAAAATGACCTGTGATAGGGAGGAACTTGCCTCTGGATAAGTGCAACACTAAATGGTTTAAGTAGGAAACTCCTTATGAGGGTTTCCTACTTAGTCCTTCCTACTTATTAAGTAGGAAACTCCTACACTGATGCAATGAAAGTCAAAATAATCTGCTCCCACGTGTCAGCCTGTGAGATCAGAGAGGTACATGTCACTCTCACCTAATATCTAGCAACCAGAAGCGGCAAAAATGCTTTAGCGAAGTCACTGTCAAAGCTTTGTGACATACAAAAGAAAATTAAGTTCAGCCTCGTGTTTCAAAAGATTTCCATACAGTCTCCAATAGTGACAATAAATATCTCTTCATTTTCTGTTTGCTGAGTCATTCTGGAAAGGAGAAGTCACTTTAAGGAAGAAGCCCACTCTTAGAGGCATTAAAGCCTTTGCCTGGTCAAGCTGAGCGACGTGTGACTGGCCACTGTGGGTGGCTTAAGTAGCTGTCACCTTCCTCCTCCTTGGAAGAGGGACACGCACGGGTTTCCTCTCATGTTTCCTCTGAAATTTCACAGGTTGGAGCCATCTGAGCCATACAAAGTTTATAATCTGGACTTAAATAGCAGGTACTTACTGGAGTCGTTCTTTCAACTTTCCTTTGTAAGAAGGGGTTAAAAATCACCTGTAGTTTCACTGTGTAAGCATGATTGCAAAGGTAACTGAAAAATGAGTTGGGATCTTGTTGCTACTAAAAGTGGTTGCTAGAGACTGTGGAGATAACATGCCAGGGGAATAGGATTTAGCCTTTACAATGGTTTTGTGATGTTTTCAATGGCCTTTAATATCTGCCATTCTGCCTTTTTTCGTGCTTCAAAAGCAAGGTCTTGAAATTCTAGAGTTATAAATATATTTATTATATTCACCCACATCTGTGGAAAAATAAAAAAGATGTGTCTGACTTCTGGCGCATTAATACATAATTGGGGGATTTCAAAGTGTTTGGGTCTTGTTAGAACAGCAAAGCTTTGGATATCAGATGTGCAATTTTGAAGAAATGAGGGATGCCATTTGTTTTTATTAAGCTGGGATTTGAATGTTTGAAGAAAGCATTGGGGGAGGCATTTCTTTTGAAATGGAAGTAATATTCCTCATTTGCGATGTTAAAAATATTATTTTTGGCATAAGTACGCTCTTTATAAATAAACATAGGAATCTGTGCCTGAAAGAAATATGTTTATTTTCCATGTTGACTTATAAATTGGGTAGGGTTTTTTGTTGTTGTTTTCACTTTTATGAGGGTTTCTATGTAACAGCAAAAGTGGAATCGAATGTACCACTCTAAATGTGCTGTCATCTCTATATGATGGAGATGCCAGTGTCTATTTCAAGAATATCAATGCATTCAAAGCTCTTTCTCCTACTGTAAGTTAGTTAAAATATAAGGAAAATCAGTGAATAATAATTTTCAGGCAAAAAACTGTGGAATAAGATGTAAGACTCTCTATCTAAGCTGACCACAGTAAAAGGAGGAAAAATAAAGGGAGGATAAGAGAACGGGCACTGGGCCTTTAGCTCCCTTACACATTTCTCTTGTTCGGTGTTTTCCCATCTTTTGTGCAGCCCCTTTTGTGCCCATTTGCTTAACTCCTACTTTCCAAACACCTGACTGTGTATAAGCAAGCATTTGTGTTCCTGAGAAGCTGAAATGCATTTCCTGAGGAAAATGAAGACTGAGACCAACTTAAGTTTATAAAAACCTACATCCTTGCATAATTTTAGATGCGGTGTGCAAAAAATGCAGATTATAGAACAGCAGTTTCTGATTTTAGACCTGCCTTACATGTTGACCAATCCTTTCCATACAAGAAATGTATGCAGCTTCCGTATCTGACCCTGGCACGTTTTGGGCTGTGTTCTCTAATGATGCTTCTAAAGTGGCATTTGGGCAACCCTTTAGGAATACTAGGAAATCATTTTCATAAAGGTTGTTCCCAAGTGCAGGATGTGTCAAGAATTAGATTTTTTCGATGGGCTGTATACAGTTATGAGGAAACTGTATCCTGCCTTTAGTGAGGTGAAAGCCAGTGAAGTCGTCTTCATTCAGTAGTCATGGTCTTTTAAATGGAGAATTCTATCGAATTAATGATTTAATTAAATTTAATTCTTATTAATTAAATTTATTAATTAAAATTAATAAGAATTAAATGAAGAATTCAGTAAAATACAATCTACTGAGGCTTATAATTTCAGTGAATGCTGTGTTCACATTAAAAGTAATTATTGCAAAGTTGAGTTTTAAGCATGGCTTTATAAGGGCAACATTAAAATTGTTTAGATGATTCTGGTTTGGGAATCTTGTACTTCAGAACATTTGTTCTGTTATGAAGTATTTCAAGAAGTAAGTATGCTGGTAGGGGACAAGCTGGTGATGAAGAAATTGGCAAATACAGAGAGGTGTAAACAGAAAAAGAAAACTATTTAAAGTGATTTAAACCTTTAGCAATAACAGAGTAGAAATAAGGGAAAGTCTTACAATGTATGTTAGAAAAATATAGAGACTTCAGAATAAAATCAGTGCAGCGTATGATGTCTTTTTTCTCTGGGGCAAGTTATATAAGTCCAAATCTTTTTTTTTTTTTTTTTTTTTTTTAAAGCAAGCTGCACACAGCAGTCTGAGAAATAACACATGCAGAGGCAGTGAGAGGAGGTGGATAGTGCAGCAGGTCTTTCCCATGGCTGCCCGCCCGGACACCCGCTCCGCGCTTGCGCCCGCTGCATCGCGATAGGAAATGCAGGACCTTCCAGTCCCGGTGCAGTGAGAATCCCGCGTCCCGTGGTGGGAAGCGCAGTCGCCGGCGGCCGCCCTGTGCTGCCGGGTGGAGCGCTTCTCCGGGCAGCCTCGCGGCAGCTGCAGCAAGGAGCGTCGGAAAAGCCCGGCCGTCGTCTTCCCGAGCCTTCCCTCCCCTGCCAAGATTACACCTATGAAGGCCCCGCAGAGATATATGCTGCTGCTCTCGATATTGTTAATATTAAATATTAAAATTAAGTATAAAATATTAATATTTTAGTAGTCGCACTAGTCCCCGCACATCATTAGAGGCTCTTTGTACTAAGCACTTCTCAATGACGTAGAGAGACACAGTCCCTGTCCTGAAGAACAA
Organism: Nothoprocta perdicaria; assembly: GCF_003342845.1. NCBI lineage: Eukaryota > Metazoa > Chordata > Aves > Tinamiformes > Tinamidae > Nothoprocta > Nothoprocta perdicaria. The sequence goes on along the minus strand of NW_020454427.1, from coordinate 7,915,807 downwards.
GTAATATAAAATGAAGGATGTATGAAAAATGGGGAGGAATGACTCCGTCATGTATGTGCATGTGTTTGTATTTAAAATGACGTATTTTGATTTTAAATTATTGTTAAAGGTCAAATGTCCTGACTTTCTCTTTGAGCTAGATGATGTTACCTGGCTCAGGTAGAGCAAGAAAGTGCAATAGATGTGACTTTTGCATTTGCTTGCCCTTCATACTTTAGCACATTGCTGCAATTTATGAAAGCTCGTGGCTTTTTCTTTTCAATTTAGGAAAAAAAAAAAAATTCAAATGCAATCCTCAAAAAGGTTAAGGAGATTGGAATTTATAGGCCACATTCCTGGCTGCTCTGAGGGCTCCTGAACAGTTTTTATAATTAGCCCTTGTGTTCTTCCACTTGAGGTTGCAAACAGAGACGGCCATAAACTTCAACGTGAAGAAGCTTGGAGGTTGCCAAAGGCTGCCAGGGTCCCACAGCATCTGAACCTGCGCTGCCTGCCACCAATCATGCCTTGTGTTTGAGCAGTAGTCCTAGATTTTACTCTCTAGAGGTTATCGCCATGTGAGAGGGAAAAAAAGGCTTTTATAGTTAATTTTTACTGACCTTAGTCAAATTGACTTCAGTATAAATTGATTCCAGATCTGGGGTCCAGATGTATCGTAATTGTTAGGAAACAGATGCTGATTTAAATTAACGCATTTAAGAGCTGGAAGGAAAACGTCATTGTCTGGTGGTCAAGAGGCAGTTTGGATGACTTAGGAAAAGGGTATGGAGGAGCCTGCTCCGAGGGGACTGTCTGCTGCCCCGTCACGGGTGTGCAGCCCCAGAGGTGCCACGGGTGACGGGCACAAGGAAGGTGATTTTGGCAGGGGGTCAGCACATAAACCAGCTTGTTTTAGTGAGTGTTTTAAGGAAGAACGGGGAGCCCCATGCAGGCGCGGGTCAGGTACCCAGACAGAAGTTTGGCCGTGGTCGCTTGTGCTCCAAGAGGGAACTTGATTGTTCAAGCTGGAGTATGGGAAGCCAGGCACGTTGTTCTGGCTTCTCGCTAGCGTCAGCTGCGCAGAAGCAGCTTTGGAAAGATGAATTCTTTAATTTCTAATGACTTGCTAGGAGGGTGGCCCTCCCTGCAGCACAGGGCCCAGCAATGTGCTCCCATCACCAGGAATCTCCTTTGGGCGGCAGTTGCGTCGTTCCTCCATACAGACACATCCGTAGCGTGTCCGCAGTAGACAGATACAGACAGACCCCAGCAAGAAGCAGAGACTGGCAGAGCCTTGGCCGGAGGGCACAGACGTTCCCTTGCAGTGGCATTTCTCCCCCAAAAGCGCCCCGGTCCTCCGAAGAGGGAGCAGCTGGCACGGACACAGCTCACCCCGCAGTTGGGTAGATGATGCAGGTTCATAACTTACAGCTTTCCATGTGCCAGCCTCCGTGTCCGAGCGCCGGCGCCGTGTCCGTGACCCGCGTATCCGGCGCGGACGCTCTTGGCTCAGCGCTGCCCTTGCTGGAGAGCACCTTTCCCCCCGCCCTGCTATAAATTAGGAGGAACAAAGCCTAGTGCTGCATAAATGGAACGGGAATAACACCATGATGGAGCTGGTCTCTTTTCAAGTTGTTACTGCAGCGCTCTTGGCCATGCTCGGGCTGCCGGGCCTGGTGACAGACGGCTCTGCCGGCACTTCAGGCTCTTTGTTTGGGGCAGAAAGAGGCTCATTCCACAAATACCTCTGGCATTTCTGCATGCTCTTTGCAGTGCTCCGGGGCTGTGATTCTTCTTTTCTTTCTTTCTTCAGTTCATTTTCTTCCACTAACCTTAACTTCTTGCATCTGTGCGGAAAAAGTTTGTAGTTTAAGTGGTTCTGTTCCCTGTGAAGCCAGAATGTGAAAAAAGGTACTGTGTCTCACTTAAGTTTGCTATATTTTTTTTTGCATATTATTATATATTTTCTGCATACTTCTATATAGTCTGCATATCTGATAAAAAATCTGTGTTTGAACTCTTGAGTTTTCTATTTTAATAATCTAAGCTTCTTCTGAGCTCAAATTGGTCATCTAGTCCGGTATTCAGCTACTGAATACTGACATGTCATGGCATGAAATGTATGCCAGTAGGCAATATACTGGATTTGTGAAGAAGCTTCTTAGCTTCACCTGGTTAGGTTTAAGTGCCTTGTTTCTTTGGGACTTCTAAGCATCCCACATTTTTCTAATCCGTTTGCTTACAAGAGACCACATTGTTTTTACGATGTCTTGCATTGACCTACATCCATGTGTTGTGGCAACCTTCTATTTTTGTGGTCTTTTTTTTTCTTTTCTTTTCTTTTGACTGCCCCAGTCCTTGAAATAAATCTGTGGGAGTAAGCGTTAAATCTGCCTGATGACGAATGAGACGGATGCTTCCAGATGATCCCTTCCCAAAGAGGAGCCATCAGCCGAGCACTCTCCTAGTCACGCTTTCTCACCGAGGGTGTCACTTCCCTCTTGCACTTCCCTATTCGGTTTCCGTGACTATTTCCATCGTTATTTTAGAATCACTCATTACCAGCTCTGTAGTTTCCATCACGTCACTCGCTCGCTTGCTGCTCTTGTCTCCATTCAAACTAATGCTGTTACCAAATTGTACAGTATGTAACCGAGCTCCCTGCAGCTCATCACTGTGTTGTAATTGTTGAAACACAAGGTGTTAATTTTCCACAACATGATGTAGATCTTGTACTGCTGCCTCCTGTGCTTTCTCCTTGGCAGAGCCCTTCTCCGCCCCGTTCGCACTCCTGGCAATACATGAACTTTGTGGTTGTGTATTTGTTAAGTAGTTGGAACGGGGAACTATAGAACAATTCCAGTGAACTTTGTACTCCTGACATTCACTCAACCACTACTACCCTAAGGGGCATCTTCTTGGAGCTTTTGTTTCCCCGTTCAAAGTTAATCAGAGACATAGAGTCTTTTTTGTCTTGAGACCTACAAGCACTGAAAAGCAACAAAGGATCTGCACAAATCACTGAACTTTTTATGGCATGTCCGATTTGGTCATCTCATTAAGAATTTATGTATGCTATTTTTTCCCCCCCTCTGCAGCTGTGCTATTACTCAGAGGGGCCATAGTGCCGTATCACCAGTTACACTTGTCTTTGTCCCCGCGTGTGGAGCTGCAGCGGGGAGCCCCATCCCTGCAGCAGTCAGACGCTGCAGAGCGGCCGGCGCTTTTGGCTTGAGCATTTTGCAACCATCCGGGGAAGAGGCTGGGTGAGCTGCTCACGTTCTGTCTGCCGAAGAATAAGCTGGCTGTCTCTCATGATTCCTCTTTGCAGCATCCAGATTCTGCTGTTTGGGGCTTGTTTTTTTTTTATTTTTGCATGTGTGGTGTTTAGGGGTTCTCTTTGTTGGCCTCCTAGTCTGTGGCGTTAATATTGCATGAATAGGTTAAGACCTTCCGAGGAGGCGCTTCCCCTTTGCGGCCCGCCTGTGCTCCAAGGAGAGGATTCCTGGTGGGGAGGAGCACGTGGGCTGGGAGCGTGCTGCTTGGCCGCCTGCCCTGCCCTCGCGCCGTCCTGGTGCTCCTGGCTCCCGGGCGCCGGGCACGCGTTGCTCTCCTGGCATCTGAGTCACCGTGCATTGAAATATTACTGAGCTGCAGTGTGTCCAGAGAGCCCCTGCTGACCCTGTTGGAGAGTCCGGAGCAGCCCCTGGAGCTCTGCTGCGGAAGGGAGCTAAAGTTGCCTTCTCGCAACATCCATATTTGCTGAAGAACTTTTTTTAACTTGTCTACTAGAGCAAAAGATTAATATTGTGCTTTCTGTGCTCCTTAGCTTTAGAGGGCCAGCATAGAGCTGTGCTCTGCTTTTCCTTTACTAATATGTGTTATATTTTCTGGCTTTTTCTGCATTGTGAGTTATTTTTACCCAGGTTTGGGGTCTTTTCCAGCCTTGTTTTAGTGATCTCTTGGAGTGTGTGTTCCTAATCTTTGGTTTGAGTCAGAAAAGTAATTGGCCGCTTGCTGCTGTCTGGGACTGTGAACTTCTGTACTTGAGCAACTCGCTGTCCCGGGGCTGGCATTTGTTCAAGACTACTCAGGTCTTCACTGTTTCGATATATTTTTTTTCTTTTAATTATGTTTTCAATACTCTGTTTTATCCATTTCACCCCCTGTTGCTTTATTCACTATTACTCCTAAACCTTTCTGGTAAGCTACAAGCAGGGAATTTTGAACATCTTTTAATCAGCCACCTTTGATTTCCAACTACTGCTAGGATGAAATATGCCTATTATTTGATTTGCTGTGCACTTAACCTCTGTGTATGTTCTGACTTTGCCATCAGAATTTATTTTTGTTTGTTTGTGTTTTCTCAAATTTATCCAAAATCTGGATATTTCTGTACACAAGGGTGTTTTAACGTGCATGAGACTGATCCTTTGGCCTCTTATTTTTATTGACTTTTTATTTATTTTATTTTGATGAATGGCACTCTATCGAAAAACTTATGATTAGCTTGACTGTGAAATTCACACTCAATGCAGCTAGATGAGAGAATATCTCTAAACAAGCCAAAATGTGTTGACTAGAGGGAAATCCTTGTCAGAGAAACTTGTGGAGAAAGAATCTTATATGAAATTGTGGCTGTTTCAGGCTAGTTCAACAAGAAAGAAAAAGGTGAGATCACAGAATAAAGAAAATAAGCATTAACAATTGTTATCCAAACTAGTTGTATTTTATTCCACTTCCCCTCATCCGCTGGATCATAAGTGTTGAGGCTGGCCACGATACAGAAATTTTTATGTTGTTTTACCCCAGAGCCTTTACTGATTCTGAAAATTTATTTCCAGAGTTGCTGCCCAGATCTGTATCGGTGTTTGAGTCATTAAGTTTTCTTGTCTGGCTGTATGGGGGTGAAATTAAATTAATGTGACTTTAAAACATGCTTAAAGCGGAGCACATGGATGAATTAGGCCCTATGTTGTGGATCCAGCGGACTTCAATGACTCCTTTGAACCAGTCTTACCCCAGAGGGCTGAATAACTTCATGCTCGTTAGAACTGGGGATCATAAATCGGCCGCGGACAATAGATGCCGCAGTCGCTCGCCGGGCTTGAAGGCAGCGCAAATGGCACGCGGCGCTCCTAGGCGCTGGCCTAGCTCAGCAGGAGTCGGGGAGGACAGACTTGTCTCCCTCGGCGTAAGGCGTTTTCCCTCTCCCATTGCTGCTATGCATCGAGCTGCTCGGCTCTCGAAATGAGGATGGAGAGATGGGTGATGCTGACAGCGAGACCGCGGGCACCGCTGCGGCTTTGCCCGGTGCTGCCCAAGCGCGCGTGGAGCAGGGCAGGAGCGCAGGGGTCTCCAGGTGCCTCAGCCCCTTTCCCCGTCCCGCAGTCCCCAGCAGGGAATTGCACCCAACTCACCCGCCGTGCAAAGCATCGTGTAAACTCTGAGGGCTGCAGGCAGGTCTAGCTGCTTGCTAAACTTGCCCGCACCTCAGCAGGTCACACCCCATCACAGTCTTCCCCATCCCCTTCCCGCTCCAAGTGTTCCTGAGCCGGGAGTGTCGAGGGGAGCTGCTACCTAGAGGGGACTGTGGTTTGTGCTGCGAGGCAGCTTGTTATTTGAAAGCTGGTTTTAGCAGCCGCTTCCCTATTAGCCTCGCAAAATATCTGTGGCTGCATCTGCTTCTCGTGGGATAACTGCGATAAAGTAACCTCAGGGTACTTACCAAACCTTTGTGGCTTTTCCCCCTTCTCGCGCCGTCCTCTTTTCATCTTCCAAATTGCATTTTGTAGGAATTAAATAATAATGGGCCTGTTTTGTCAAAACTCCCTAGCCACTGCAATATTGCAGCCCAAAGAGAGCAGGGGAGCTTGCTGAATTTCTGGTCTGATAATTCCCGGCAACAAAAGGATGATTTCAGCTGCTCAAATCCCAGCTGCCGTATTTTCAGGTAATTACTGGAAAAAGTTATCTTACTGTATTGGAAATGGCAACGGAGTATACCCTAATTTTCATGTACAAGTACAGGAAATATCACCTATGATAGGGATAACTTTTTTTCTCTGTTGGTTAGACAAGTTACAGCATAATAGTGTTTGAGATGTTATTTTGTCTCTCCATTCAGTTTGTGATGAAGTTTGAAAGCCTTTTTTCCCTTGGAGTATATAATTGAGTTTTCACAACTAAATCTGTCTTTCATTCCCTCCCACTTCTCTTTGCCTTTTGCTTCCTTGCCCACCTTTTTTTTTATTGTTATTATTTCTCTTTTCTGTTATATGGGCAGTCATAGAAACAGTATGTGTGGTGTTTCGTGGTTTCTCTACACCATGTTGTGCATGATGTTGTCGATGCAGTAAGATGCTGTTGGTAGTGAAGTATTGCATTAAAAATGCTTACAGAGACTAAGTAGCAACATCATCATGTACCTCTGATCTTAACAAATATTTGGTTCTAGTTGTCATCTGTTTGTAAATATTTTGTACCTCGTTTAAGTGGTAAAATCTGAAATTGTCACAGACGACTTTGGGAATGTAAAATTGGTTTATGTGCTTTAATACATGCTGCTATGTGTTAGTACTGACTTTGTTTATGAGTTTATAAATATTTTCTATTTTTCATGAGCATAAGCATTATAATAATATTTGCATTCCTTGTAAATAATAATAATAATAGTAATTCTGATTTGGGGACTAGGCCAGGTTTCGGGAGACGCAGGTAAACCTTCCAGTTCTTGTGCTGGCCTCTCCTGCTTTTATGGATGCTGCTAAGTCTCCCCTCGGCTTACAGAAAGCACTAGCTGCTCCCTGCCCTCTCCTCTGCAGGCAGTTGGCTCACACCTTTCTGATAATAAATCTTTTTACAGCTTTATTTTGGCACAAGCAGGTGAGGAGGTGCCTGGTGGCGTGTTTTCCCCCAGCAGCCGGGGGCAATAACCTCCCTCCTCAGCCCACGGAGCTGCTGCTGCTGCAGCCTTCTCATGAGCCAGCAGCACCCTGTGGGCTTTTGGCAAGTCCTGTTTGTGGACAGCAAATGGCCTGGAGGTGCGTGAGAGATTTAACAGCAGAATTCAGGAGGCTCTTGCAGCTTTGTGGTGGGAAATCAGGACCCCTGCAAGTTCTCGGGCATGTGAGCTAAGGGATTTTTTTTGGATAAGGTTCCTGCAAGAAGGCACAAAATGGAACCGTAAACATTCATGAAACTGGAAACGTCTACAGGATTTTATAGCTCTCACCCTAAGCCCTACAAGAAATATAGAAATATGACTCTAGTGTGATTTAACTCTGTGCTTAAGGTGTTGGCTGTGCTAGGCTAGGCTGAGGCACAGCCTATTCTCTGTGCTGAGCAGACCGCTCTGCTGCCATGGCCTGTTTTCCCCTTTCTCATTCCAATCTGAAGTCCTGTTCATCATGCAATGGTTAAATAATTTGCATAAATATTCTGACTAGAAATGAAGATAAAAACAGCTTTAGTGTTCCAGGAAGAGTATTTCCATTCCAAATCTGGATGAAATAAAGTCTTCAAAATGTTCGTGATTGGGTAATGCATGAAATAATTTCTATGCAATTCATTGGAAATGTTTTCCAAATATAATTCTGAATATCTTTGTTTAGATTTGAACTATATGAAATAACTTTTAATGCCAGTTAGATTACGTTTTGAATCAATATATTGTAAATGGGCAAGTAGGACTGTTTCTGCACTGTTTGGAACTGATCACAGAGGGAGTGCTTCAGAGCACACATTTCCGTAGGATCTCCAGAAGGCTTTAAAAGAAAAGTTTCCTCTCCAAAACTAAGGAGCCTTTAAGCGGTATTTAGGACTCTTAAATCACATTTGGAAAGAGGAGGTGGATGCAAAAGCCAACAAAGGAATATTGCAGTGTCACGGACATTTTTCAGTGCAATGTCTTTTCAAAATACATTCTATCTGCAGCTGTGGGTTCACAGAAGAATATTGTTTGAGAACACACGTTGCTCAGTACAGGTGGGTGCTGATCAGTACAGAAAGTGATGCATTCTCTATGGAAAAAAATATATAGGTGTTGCATAACTAAGCCTAACAGTTGGGGTTATTTTCTTTTCTCCCTGCTCCTGCCTTGCTCCCCTAGGTTGTTCTTTACTATCTCTAAAGCTCTCTAAATGCAGTGGCATAAAACTGCACTAAAGGAAACACTGAAGTAAAATGCCTGTTTCTGGAGCATGCAGCATAGCTTTAGCATTATTTAGCATTTAGCTTTAGCATTGTTTCTCTCATTGCTCCTTTGGACTTTACCTAGCAGAACGTCATTGGTTTTCCGTGGCTCTGGCAGGTGCCTCTAGCAAAGCCGCGTTGTGCGGGATGTTTTGGGGCACGTGCCTCCTCCAGACACCCCAGCCAGATGCCAGGATGGAGCAAAGAGTTTTGGTTCTTTCCTTTCATGTACTTGTGCTTTCAGCAGAGTGTCATCTTCTGCAAGGCTCTTACAAGACTTACCTGGATGTTTAGAAGAGGTCACAGTGGACTGAACTACATAAGATACAGCAAGTTTTTTACTAACGTGTGTTGATGGCCGCGCAGTGAAGCTTGGTTTTGTTTGGAAAAGAGGCAGGCAGAGACCAGCGCCTAGTGCAGCACTGCCATCCGGCTCCGGGATTGACGTGCAGAGCCCCTCGGGGCAGCGGAGACCGGGACCAGGAGGGACCCGGGAGAGCCGGGCACTGCCGGCCGGGCCAGACTGCAGGGGAGCAGAGCCGGGTGGTGGACGCAAGGCCTGGCTGAAACTGCTCTGTTTGGTTTATTTATCTCTTCTTTTTTCTTTCTTTCCTACTAGCTCAATACTGGCCAGCATTGAAAGCATTGGTTGGCACATAGATAGGCATTAGGTGTGTTATTTTTGTAAAGCTGCAGGTTATACACTTTGTTTGTTGCTAATGCCTGGCTGTCCTGTCAGGTGTCTTAAAGAGGAGGCTGCTGATTCTAAGCTTAATAAGATCCACGTCTGCCTTTCTGCTCGCCGCTCTAGGCGAGCACGTCAGGTGTGGGTACCTCAGGTAAGCTGGACTCTCTTCTTGCTGTATTTTTTTATTTTTTGCAACTTTGCTTTATAGCAAAGAATATACACAAAGATGTTCAGTTTTGCATTGGTAGAAGCTGATGTGTTAGGTTTGTTGCATTAAAGTCTGAAAAAAATAAACCAAAGTAATAGTCTGCCTGGCCCTTTCCATGTGCCTCTCTAATTGAATGGAGTCGCTGCCGCTATGGTTATTGCCTATTGGTTCTGGGGTTTTAATGATAATGGACCGGTTTTCTGTAACTGGGTGTTTTTTTTTTTTTTTTTTTTTTAATGCACTTACCTGAATTTAAAAAACCATTTCTCAGGTTGTAGGATTGTACGCACCAGAGAATGTAAAGCGATGAGGTTCACAGTAAAGCTGCTACTGTGATAGCAAAAGGTTGTATAGATCAAGAACACTGATTTGAGACTGGAGTAATTAGCACTGCTTTAAATTTACCAAATCCCCCCACTACGTCTTTCCACAAGAGCAGTGACAAAGAATTTTCCCTACCGGTTGTTAGCCCTTGGAAAGGAAGGACTCGGATGGAAGCTGGAAGATCGCAGCACTGGGCATCCACAGCTGCCAACATGAAACAGAGGGAGCTCAGCCTCCTTTCTTTCATTCTTTCTTTTTCTTCTAAGTATTGATGGAAAGAAGAACAATTAAAAATATATATATATATAGGCAGCAAATAGCTACTGCTTTGTGGAGCTCACTGAATTAAATGGAGTGCCCTGCAGGCACACAGGTCTCCCTCCATGGAAAAAAGTGGTAGGATTGAGCTGCAGTTAGGAGTGCTAGAATGTTATTTATATTAATAATGAACAGGTAAACAAACCAAGTTCAAACTGAGCTGTTAAATGACTTACACATCTACTTAAACATAGGGATCAAAGTTACACTTTCCTTTATAATCTTTTCTTCTGTCAGTGTTTCACACATCCAGAACACATCTTCTGTATTCCAGAACTCCTTTTTACTTTTCAAGTAAGAAAAGCTGCTCACCCATCTTGTGAACACGACTGTGATGCACTGCAGGAAAGATAATCTGCGTGAGCACAAATGTGATCTTTGGGCATGTGAGATATATATATATATATACACACACACATATATTGATCACCAAAATTTTTTTTTTATTATGTTAGGAAATTTTGTTCAAAGTTGGATAGCTGGTCAGAATATGGTGTGTGTCCATATATAAAGTGTGTTTTTAACTGTCCATCTGAGGCATGGGGGAAGAATCATTCTGTTCACAAATACAGCAGTGCTGCTTGTGAGGCTTTTCCCTCTCGGCTTTTCCCTAGCTTTGTGCTTACCTTTTCTTTTGTAAACTTTTTCTTTTTTTAAGGATAATTTGTTAAACCTTTGGAGAGCCTCGTCCTGACCTCTCCTGTTTAATGGACTGTAAATGCCTGGAACACTCTGAGGTGTTTTTCAGACCCCGCTCGGCCCAGGATGGTCTATCAGAACCAGCGCAGGGGTTTTAGTGGCCTCCTGTCACCTTCTGACTCGGCAGCATGAGGGCCATGAATGAGAAGCAGGCAGCTATTGTAGCCACAGCAGCAATACAGAAGTAATCACTTTTTTCCAGCTTTGCCTTCCTTTCTGGTCAGGTGGTAACTCGGGCTCACTGAAAGGCCTGCGTGCCCTTTGCTTTCTGAAACGCAGAGGTATCCAGCAAGTCTGGTTTAAAAAAAATAATCAAAAAGTTGATACTGTGTAAAGGAGCCAAGAAAATCAACGGCTAATCTGACCAAACATGCCAGCTTCCAGAAGCAGAATTAAAATACAGAAATAGCAGCAAGCATGCTGCTTAACTATTATGTCATTTGATTTTGTTTTCTTTTAGTGTCTTTTAGTGGATAAATATATATCCTGTAGTATTTTTCCTCATTTATCTGCATGCACAAGCAGCATAGGAATTCTGACAGCAGTGCCTATATAATAGTTTCTATGCTATAAAATATCTTTCCTGGCTGTCACATCACAGGTGCTTATTTTTCAAACAGGAGCTTTGCATCTCAAAGTTATTTGAATTTAAGCGTGCTAAGATTGAATGTCTGGAACAGAACTGGAATGGCTAATTTGATCCATATCAGATGGTGGAGGGGAAAAGAAAAGCTCATTATCTAATGAACGTTATTTTTAGCACACTGCCGTAATTGGCAGGAGACCCTCAATCCAAGCGCTTGTTTTAGTGTGGAGATGATCTGATGCTTTTCTGTGCCCCACTTGGCTGCACCAAAATTTCTATGGGCAGAATTTTATGACACCCTGTCATTTAGGGGCTGCTGGTTACCCAAGGTCCAACTAGTGCTATTATTTCTTAAAAGGAATTACTGCCATATTTCATATAATAATAGCAGTAAATCAAATGGCTACATTTATTTTCCCTCTTCTGGTTACTTTCTTTTTTGTTTAATTAATTTAGTCTTTTATGAATGGTTTATTTCACTTTAGGATTGCTGCTTCAGCGTAGACGCTGCATTTGTAAATCCTGGAAAATGCACATTTTGATATTTCTTTCCCAGACATTGCTACGGGTGAACATCAAATTCAAAATAACTGTGGAAAGCTTTTGGTACAGCTTTGGTGCACAGTAACTGCGTGTTGTTTGCTTTTTGGTTTCTTTTCCTTGAAAATCTCAGCAATCTTGTTCTGGACCAAAGAATTTTCACCACTTTTTCCCACTAGTTAGGTATTCTTAAATTGCAAATTGTCCCATTTTCTTGGGGCTTTGCTTGATAGTCATCTCAGATTTATTACTTAGGTTTCCGATAATCTCTCTGGAGGAGAAACGGTTGTGATACACATCTCGGGGAAAAAGAAAAATACTTTCAGGTGGATTTCTATGCTTTGATCTAAAGTCTAATGCACCCCAAGTAACAAAAGATTAAGTTGCCACAAACTGCAATGTCAGAATCAGCAGTTGCAATCTCTCAGGTCTTCTGTAATCGCCCAGCTCAGGATGGAGTTCGTTAAAAACAGGTACTTAATTTGTAATTGTATTGGGACTTAGAGTTATCTTTTTCTGTTGCTAAACTTCTACATCCTATGCATCATAGTTGCCACTAAGCATTTCTAAGTAGAAAAAAAATGCCTTTAGCAAGTACTTAGTATTTTTGGTGCAGCTTTTCTTAATTACACTGTTGTCCCCACAAAGGACAGAAAACTTCTGTGTGCTGCATATTTCAGTGTGTGAGGGCATCATTTCCTTCTTCTCTTACCTACAAACCCTGCCAAGATGTGGTGATGTTTAAGGTTTTCTTTTTTATCTGGAGATTTTGCAAATTAGCTGTTTGTGTAAATGCACAGATGGACTTACTGAGCAGTAACATGAATGTTCATATTACTCTTTATTCTTTATTAAGACTTCATTATTTCAATAATGATGTCAATATATTTCAAAATAACTTCATAATATTTCAAAATAACTTCAACGTACTTGATTGAGACCTTCACAAAGGATCTTTCCTGGGAGTTCCTCAGTAGGTTTTCTCTTCTGGTGCATTTTCTGGCTGTTGAAGGGTAAATAAGTTAATTGATATTCTGAGTGATCAGGTGGGTGATTTATTCAGGTAATCATTCAGTCTGAATCCACACAGGGGTGTTTTAGAAGATGCTGCATTTACTGTGAGAGGATCTCTGTCTTAAGTGTTCAGACAATATAATTTTTGTTGGTGCTGAACTCAAATGTTTAGCAATTAAAAAAAAAAGTGATGCTAGGCAGGGTTTTTTCCGTCAAGTAAACACTTTCCTTAGTACATTGTTTTTCAGGAAGCTAGAGTACCTCTTGAGTAACCTAAATTCCTAGCTGAAATATGAGATGTGAATTCAGAGCTAAAAATGGCCATATCTGGAAAAATGCAGATCAATATCGTAGTCTTTCAAAGCTTAAATAAAAAATCCAATTTTAGATCCGTGTTTTAATAGATTTTTATAATTTAGTGAGCCAAGCCTTAGCTTGTACCCGCAAAAAAAAAAAAAAAAAAAAGCACCCTTCTCTCTCTTTTCAGTGTTTTACATGATTTTTGTTCAGGAAGATCCAATGAACATATGGAAATCCCCTAGGTTCTGACCCGTTGTGTCGGGTGGTGTCTCAGATACATGCACAGTGAACAGAGCCCAATACTCTGTACTTTGGGTGCTATAAAACATTTGTTTTCATGTTGTGATGCAACCACCGTATCGTAGAGATTAAGGTGCTTATACATCTACAGACAAAGAATGACATCACTTGTGACCTAAGCTTAACTCTTGAAGTTCAAAATTATATGTGGTGTTTAATTTGAATACATCTGTGATAATTTTGGTAACTTTATGGAAGCTCATTTTTATAGTGCCTTGATTTCAAACTTCTTAATTGTTTTCAGTGAATAATGAAAGAAGCATAAAGAAATGTTTACATGGTTTGTTCCACACATATGAGTATTCACATTGATTTATGTGGTTACATATATAAAATATTCATACCTTAATAGAAACTAAAAAGTCTTTATTGAGTTAAGCTGTGAATGTGGACACAGGGCTGCAGAAATGATTGATGATTTTCTTACCACATATAATAGTTTAATAGGATTTCACAGAACCTTTGTTCACATGCTTAAAAAATACTCGAGCATTTTGGGTTAAAGAATAGATGATATGAAAACTGCTACTTCAGTGCTTCAAATAGGAATTTTCCTAAATGTTGCTTCAAAAGTAGAATATAAGTTGGTTTTTGTTTGTTTTTTTTTTGTGCATATATCCGCTGTGGGTTACAATTGCATATCAACTAAAGTATTTTGCTGTATTCATTTGGAACGGATTTCATTAATGGTCTCCTAACTTGAGGGGGAGAGTTGTTTTTAGCTCAGAAATAGTAGTTTCCTGAGAGCCTTCAGAAGTAAGGTCAACCATGAAATGTTGCTGTTGAGCTTTCCTGTGCTGTGTGGATGTCGTCTGGCAGTCTTGGGAAAGGGGCCGTTTCTGAGGAGGCTTCAGGCTGCAGCGGTGCCCGCTGCTCGCAGCCAGCAGCACGTCCCTGCCCCTTGCAGCCTCGTGCAAGCTGCTGCTGGAGCTTCCTCGGGCTCCAGCTCGCTGGGCTGAGCGTATTGGGCCGCTCCTGGGGTGATCCCGCTGTGCTGGTGGTTTAGCATGGAGCAGGAGCGCGCTCTGCGTGCTCCTGGTCCTGGTCTTGCAGCCACCACACTCTGCTAGCACCAGTGCAAAGCAAAACCCGTAAACCCCAAATGAGGTGGACATGGGAGCTGGTAGGAGCTGCCTCCCTTGGGAGCAGGACTCTCAGGGTGGTATCCGTGCTTGTGCTAGGGAAGAGCCACCCTGGGAATGGGAGTTTGGCGGAGGGTGCCTGGAAACTTAGATGTGCACCAGAAATGTGCTGCCATCCCCGCGGAGCGGCGTTGCGCCTGGCTGCCCTAGCAGAGCACGGGAGCGCTCCCTCGCTGTGGGCAGCACCCTCCCAATATTTATTTTTCCTTCTACCCTTCCTTTCCCTCCAGCTTGCCTACCGTGAGGCGTGAAATTATTCCTGGCCCAAGCTCTCCCGCATCACCCCAGTAATTTACCTCAGCTTCGGTGCTGCCTGTTCCCCTTTGAGTGGCCTCTCCCTGCGGCCGCGTCGCGCGCGGCACAAAGATGGATTGTGCGGCCCTCTCCGTTGGGGAAAATCAACACAGGGAGCAGGCTCGCTGCCAAGACGCTCGTAATTAAACTGTTGCTATGGACAGGATTACATCAACGCTGCTCGCCGGCATTTGCTGCAGTCGTGTGAGTGCCGCTGCTCGATTGCTTTTAGCTCTTTATTGTCCCCCGGCCTACCTGACTCTTCGCGTGAAGCGCTGCAGCACCTAAACAGAGATGCAGCAGTAAAAATAAGTGCGGGAAGTGGAGGTGGTGGGAGGGGGGGGAAGAAGTAAAATGGAAAGAAAGCAAATGCCACTGTTGGGATTCCTGGTCTGGAGCGGATTGGGACTCCTTGTTGGGACTCCTTGTCTGCCTTTGCGGGGTGTTTGCCTGTGTGTTCTGCTGAGGGGAATTGCCAGCTGCAGTATTTCCCAAGGAGAAATTGTCATCTTGTTGTGTTGCAGAAATACCATGGTGTGCTTACTGTCAGGTTAGCAGGAATAGAGCCAGAGCTTTATCAGTTCCCATTAGAATATTATAAATTCAGTCATGCAGCAAGTAATCGAAAACAGCCACAAAATGGTTAATTTTTCCCCCTCCTCTCTCATCCCTTCTGACTTAAAATCAGTTAAGCTGAGATGGATTAATGACAGTATAGCATGTTGGCTTATCAGAACAGAGTCTTACTGCCAAAATAAGATTGCTGTGCTTTACCTGCTACCATATCATTGTCATTATTATTGTTATTATCATGCCCCATTACAACGATGCTCAGCAAGTAATTCCTTTTGGTAACGCTCAAAATGCTTGCCGTGATGGCTAAATAGTGTGCAGTGCATTAAATGTGGAGAGGGCCACGGTTACAGTACAAATGAGGCAGATTGTGGGGTAACAAATGATATTGAGTGCCGCTGAGATCACGGTAACGAGATAAACAGTGTGGTGTCACAAGATTGTCTCCCAGTTGACAAAACAATCCATATTTTATAGATTGCCTTAAAAATTGAAGGATGGAGTCAATTATAACCAATTATGATGCTACGTTTACTGGAGGAGTTTTCATATCCTTTGGGGAGGCATAAGGAAATGTTTGAGTGAGAAAAAGCTCTCGCATTTGCTTCCCTGCTTTATCTGAATGTACTTCTTGCTGTTTTTTTCAGGTAAGAGCTACACATGAGACCTGAGACAAAATTATCTTTAGGAGAAACCTTGTTCAGGTCCTTCATTTCTCTTCACATTGAGTGCAAAGTTGCAGTGAATAATGCTACAGATAGAACAAGAAACTCAGACATCACAGTTCCCCTCAGTTAGTTTTGGGCTTGCTCCAGAAGAGCCCTAAACTCAGGGCTCAAGTGAAGGCAGAGTGCGCCCAGGCAAAGCATATGGACAAATTTAGTTTGAGCTGTGCCTTCCCAAGAAGGGGTCTTCACCTCATTTAAGCAAATGGAGAGTAGATGTCGTGTGTTTCCACGTTAAGTCCATTAAATGCAACCTAAAGGGATGAGCGCGTGGGACAGTTTGCTGTGAGCAGCAGTTCCGCTTGAAGCGTAGATGTGAAACGGGATACAGGAGCAGCCTTTGGAGGATCGATGAATACACAGCCCTGTCCTTACACACCCAGAGTCACCTCAGTAATTCAGAGGCAAGTGTTCATTTAATCATGTAATATTTTGTCATATTCTTTTATTTAGAAGATTTTCTGTTTTCCCGGCAGTTTTGGCTCTCGGGTAGTGTGTCAGGGAGGCCTGCATCCCATGTGTCTCCTGCTCTGGGACTGACTATGAAGAGTGGTTACCGTGCTTGGAAAAACACATTGTCGGGATATTCAAGACTTGGATGTGTAGATAGAGGTGTGTTCAGAGAAGGAAGACAGTGATAAACAAGTTGTTTGAATAATGTTTCCAAGTCGTCATCTTCTGTGTTGGGGATTTCATTTTAACAGCAAGCTTCAGAGGGTGACCTAGTACATGTGCCAATGACAAAAGCTACTTGTAACAATTCAGATCATGCTTTCTGCTGTATGAAATGGGATTGTAAAAATCCTCTCAAAAATGACATCTGAAATAGCATTAAAACACAATTTCCTTTTGATAAGGTTTTAAGGCACTTGTATGAAAAGTGATGCTGCTCTGAGTGGCTGTGTGTCAGCATTATGCAGTGTGTTGCACATAAGTGACATTAATCCATTAAGGGCGTGAGGGCCACTTATTTTTCTCATGAAGTCATTAAATACTGTTATTGATTTCTGTTCAATCAGCTGGATTCTGGTGGTATTCGGCAGTCTTCAGGCACGCTAATAGTCCTGTTACTAATAATGTTTAAGGACCGTAGTTTTAAAGGTAGATATTACACTGAAAAGAAATTACCATGCCAGAAATATCAAGTGAAACACAGAGTAGCTTAGGGAAGCAATAATGCTACCCTATTTGCAAACTACCTGAACCTTCCATAGTGCAAAAGATGAGTTTGTGACACAGATGTTCTAAAATCCATAACTAACAGTCTGCAATACGTTTATTCCTTTTCCTAAACATGCAAAATTAATGTATATTTTGGACTGCTTCTGTTACATGATGATAAAGCATGTTTTGAAAATTGCATCTGAACTTAGAAGCACTGCAAGAGTTGATATGAAATCTGAAGTGTTAGTTTCTATGCCAAAGACTTTCAAGCCCAGCTCGTTGCAGTTGCCGTAGCATTAGGGACCAGTGCTTAGGACATCAGCAGATGATTAGCAGATGATTTTGTCATTTGGAGCAAGGTTGCGTGTAGGAAAGGCAGGTGGAGCAAATGCCAGCAGCATTGCTGCTCTTTCCTGTCCTTTCTTGGCAATAAGCAGGCCTGGGAGGAGGATGTACGTAAGGAAATGAAGCCTGCGTTTCAGCGCCGCGTGGGTGGATGTGCCCGAGATGCAAGGGGAGGTCTGCTCTGCCCTCCCTCGCTTTGCTGCGGCCCTAATGACTTTATCAAGGCAGATGCAGCCTGAGCTGGTTTCCTCGTGTGATAGATAACTTCAATTGGAGTTCACATTTTTCCTGTTGAGACGGAAATGAGGCTGCAGAACGAGTTGAGATCAGATTGGGGAGTTGCGATAGCGCTCTTGGCGTCGCGATGGTCAGATACCCTCGTGGCTGCCCTTGCCTCGCCGCCCTCGCCCTGCACCCGGAGGGTCGGCAGGGCGGGTTGCTCAAGCGCTGCCTTTCCCTTCCAAAGCATGGGATGGTGTCCTGCCGAGGAGCCGGCACAGCTTGCAGGCGCCCTGCTCTCCTGGCGAGCGGGGCCGGGTTACGGCTGTTGATGGCGGGGCCTCGGCCGGAGCGGCTCCTTCCCCAGCGCCCCCCTCTGAGGCCGCCCGCCGCCTCCGTGGAAGGAGCCTGGGCGCGTTGGTAATGAATTATGGCGAGGCTTTCGCGCACCAGGCGGACAGGTTCCCGCTCTCCCCCTTGCAGACAGAGCCTAATGGCAGGAGCTCAGCTGGGCCGGCGCTCCGCGGATGCTCCTTAAGTGCTCGCTGCTCCCTGGGCGGGCGCATGGCGAGCTGCGGGGCTGCGAGCCGCGGGGCTGCCAGCGGCGCCGTTTGATGCCGCTGCTCTCCTCATGCCCAAATAATCTTCCGGAGGGCGAGCAGCCGCTGCGGCTGCCGCCGGCGCGGCGCTTTGCTTTTCACCTTGGTCCCTGCGGATTGCTGAGCTGGCCGGTGAGCCAGTGTGTGTACCGGCAGCAGCGGGGATGCTAACCCGTCCGCAGCCCTCCAAGCACGCCGGCATCGGGGGCCGGAGCTGAGCTCCCGCTGGCTCCATGGGCTCCGGGCCGGGGCTCCGTAGGGAGCAGGCTGCGGGGCTCCATAGGGAGCGAGCAGCGGGCCAGCCCACGCTCGCCTTGATGGACACCCACGAGCGGCGCGCGGACGGCACCGGCTGTCGCGGTGAGTTAGCGGCTCCGCACTCCCCCCGCTAGCGCTTCCCCTTAAGCGGAACTGCCGCTCTAAGCGACTCCCGTTCTCGTGCTTTTTTTCTTTATTTTTCTTCTTTTTCTTCTTCTTCTTTCCTTCTTTTCTTTAATGCACCGTGGCCTTCATTTGCCGGAATGCTTCAAGTTCACCGTGCTCGAGTTGTTTTTGGAAGCGGGATGTAATTACCAAGGTTTCTTGTGCTTACCAACAGCTTTTCCAAAGCAGCGTAATTATCATTACTTGTGGATACTGTAAATTGAATATCCCCTCCCTAATTGCATTGCACTCAAGGGTTGGCTGCTCGAACAGGCAAATAAGAAAAGTTCACCCTTTACTATAAATAGTAGAAATTGTTCTCTTAGTTCTGCTGACCTTTAGAGCTAAGTGCCTTACACGATGCTGTCAGGTGTACATTAGAAAGACAACTAGTAATTAGATCTGTAATGAGCAACTAAGTTATAATGGCTTTCTGCAAAAGTTCATTTATGGGGTGCTTTCGAGGCATTTTAAAGGCTCTGGGCCTGGTTTAAAGGTGTCGCTGGCGGCTCCGTGCGGCTGCTGTCGCTGCCACCGTCGCTGCCACGAAGCAGAGCCGCCCTTTGGAAGTGGCGCGGGCACCGCGGAGAGACTCGTCTGGTCGTCACGTGCTGCCCCTGATTAATTAATGTTTTCTCCTCTGGCTTTGGTAGACAAATAATGACTTAATCTGGAGTTCGCGGCGGAATAAAGAGAGGCAAGAGGGGCTGGTGTGGGTTTTTTTGTTCGTTGTGTCCGATTGAAATGAGTAGCTGCAGACATGCTGAAAAGTAAGTCGGCTTTCCTGGTCAGGGAAAGCAGCTTCTCCTTAGCTGAGGGCTCTGCCTTTGCTTTCGGAGCCCGTTACTGTTTTACCAACTCTGTGCTTTGTTTTAAGATCGCTGAAAGCATTTCGGGGAGGAATTTGATGGATTTCTACTTGCTTGCGGTTGCTGAAAATTTTAGTGTGTAGTTACCAGCTAATATTTACTTTTTCTTCATTCTACTTTAATTAAGATCACACCATTTATTCCCTGTAGCAGCTTTTCTGTTAGTCGTGACTACTTATTTTTCCCAGAACACTTCCTGCTGAGGGTCCTTTATGACCTATCATAAAAATGTGCTTGGATGGGAGAAATCGAAAAGCCGTCGAGAAAGGCAACAATTTCAGTTACAGGTAAAAGGTAGAGAATTATGACTGTATAGAAAGAGGGCAAAAATCCTTATTGCATAGTAGAATGACAGCAAATCCGAAATGAAACAAATCTTAAGTTGCTTTTAATGAAATGCAAGTGGAAAAAAATGTGACTTGTTCTATTTTAGAACATATATTATAAAGTCACTCGTTGTCTTGTAGAAGTCTTAGGAACTACAGCTGACAGTTCAAACTAATGAAATACTCTGCATGGTTATATTTCTTGTCAAAAGACTTATGTTCATAGTTGACATATTTATGATCTGAAGAATATAATTCATTGCAATTTTTTTTGTCTTTCAACATATTTTCTGCCCTTTTGCGCTCTGTTGTAAGGTATGCAAAGTTATTGTATAGCTTTATATGGATTGACAGTATGCACGTGTGTAAGCACGTGAAGTTAAACAGAGGACTTTACACATGTATGTAGGTAAACAGCACACTGTGAGTAGCCAGATGTGACAGACAAAGTGTGTGTCTCCTAACATGAGAAGTCGGATATTGGACAATCCAAATGAAAAGCAGAAGAGTATCCTTTATCATGCTGTTAAACAACGTACCAGTCGTATTGGTCTGTTAGCAGACAGGCAAATTCTTTTTCATAAAAGCAAGAAAAAAGCAAGAAGTAGATGTTTTAGTAGAGATGTGTATGGATTAGCTAGGTCACAGTTTAACTGTTCCCTTTAACAAAATCTCAGTGGGTAAAAACATCTCTGTGTTGCTGAAGCACTAAAGAATCTTATGGTACCTTGGACAGGCTACTTTATAGGGAAGAAAAAGAGGGGAAAGAGCAATGAGAAAGGCAAGCCTTGAAGCACATCTTAGGTTCATTTGGTTCTCCATACTCATTTGTTGGCACTTGGACCTACTCTTGTGGCTTAAGATCCTCAAAATGACATGGCAAAATCATTTTTAAATAGCTGTGTACTGGTGGGAAGAAGGCAAATGTTCAAACATGCCTTTTCCCATCCATTTCAAGGTCTAGTAAGCCCTGTGCATTTAAATTGCTAAGCATTTTGATACACAATAAAGGTTTTGTAGTAGATCTAATTAGTTCTATGTGTATAATTTGTCAACCTCTTTCTAAGTACTTTATAAATAAGTGTCTAGAAGGCTTCATCTCCTTGATTTTGGAAATGAGCTGAGGAAAACTCTTGTGACCTCTTCTCCCCACTAATTGTAACTTTTTGCATTAGCAGATGTCTGTCTGTAACTTTCACCTTCCTCTGTAACAGTGGCCGTGACAGAAAACATTCAGAGGGGTGAAACATGCAGGCCGACCTCTCTGCCCCCGGAAAGAGGGACAGCCTGTGGGCAGGGGGTCTGACACCCGCCAAGGATGTCTCTTCTGAGCATTTGTGCCCACAGAAATGAAGGAAACCTTGAGCAGATGGTGTCCTCCAGAGCTGCCTGCTAACTGTTGCTCCTGAATGTTGCTCCTTGTATTGAAGTGACACCCTTATAGCTTTGTCATCGCCCCTTCGCCTGCCTCTCCACTGTCCCTGTCGCACACAGTTTTAAGATCCCTGCCATATCTCTGCATGATCCTATCTCCTCCTCAGGCCTCGGGGTCTTAGCCTGTTCCATCACTCCTTGTCCAGAAAAAGGTCTGTATCTCTGATCGTTCTTGTTACTCTCTTTACTCTTTTTAGATGTCTTTTTTTCCTCAAATCTACTATGGTCTTTTTGAAAGAAGCGACCTGAGTTGCACTTAATGCTTGTGTGTAACTTAATTAAGGAATTACAAGCAACACAACTGTGTGTTTTCTGTGTGTGTATGTGGTTTTTTGTGTATTTTTTGTGTTTTTTTTTCCCCTATTCCTTTCATAATAAAGCGTAGCATTTGGGCTGCTTTCGCTTGACAACAGAGCACCAGGCTGACATTTTGATGGAACTGTTTATTGTAACCCCAAGGTCTCGCTCCTGAGCAGTAATGTTCAACTCGGAGCCCATCAGCTTACATGTGAATTTAATGTTATATTTTCCCATGTGCATCACTCCACAGATACCTACACCGAATTTAATTTACCATTTTATTGTCTTTATTGTCTAGTCACTCCATTTCATAAGCTGCTTTTGCAGTTCCGCGCTGCTCGCCCTCATTCCTGCTGCCTTGGAGAAGTTGTTATCGTCGGCAGACTTTGTTGCTTCAGTGCCCAGCTGCCTTTCCAGGTCACCTCCAAATAYGCAGAGTGGAGAAGATCCCGGCGCAGATCCCTGGGAAACCCCACTGCTGGCCACCTTTTACTTGCACAGTCTTGAMCATTTTCCGCCAGTTTCTGGTTATGTTTTCCATCTGCTCCAGTGCAGAGGTCTCTATTGCCATTGGTGCTTAGTTTCTTTAAAGTCCTTCATTAAAGCACTTGTTAAAAGCCTTTTGGAAGACTGTATTGACAGGATCRCTGGTTTCACGTGTGTGGAGTGTGCAGAGAGCTCCATTAGTTCCCTAAGACAGGACTGCATTTTACAAAACTGGAATTTGATTCCTCTCAGGCAGGCGCCTGCTGCTGCCATTTGCTACAGCRGTTTCTCTTACCCAGCAGGCAGACATCAGATGCAAGATTGCAGACTGCAAGCGCAGGAGCTTGCCCGGCACCTCTGCTGGAAGCTGGCAGCGCCTCATGAGCCCCTATACAAGCCTTAGCAGGGTGTGGGGGCAGCGGTGACGCGTCCTCGTTAGCACTTYGGCCCTTGTGCCTTTGCATTGCTGCCCTTGGGCCTTTGCATTCTGCCCGTGCGCGGCCGCTTGCTGGTTTGGGCCGCTCGCGAGCTCGCGCAGAGCACGTTTCTGTGCTGCGTGGCACAGCGGCGGACCTCGTCCCTGCCACCCAGTGCTGCCATGCAGTGTCCCTGCCATAGTGTGGCACAACGTGGCAACGGGGCCGGGTATGGAAATATGAGCACTTGTGAAAAAGTGCACTAGAAATGCCAAGCTTGCTTCTGCTGCTGTGTGAGGATCCTGAGAGTTTGTTGTTCTCCACACAGGAGTGTTTGGGTTGCTTTTGTGCATRTGCGTTTGCCTTAGTGGTGTTTGAATGAGAAACACAAACTGCTGAAGGAAGCGAAGGATGTGATTTGCAAGCGATGAGATTTTAAAAACCCTGGAAATACAGAGAGAAGTCGTTTTGCTTACATAAATCCGAGGGGTTGTTTGAAAGCATTCTACAGCAACTCTAGAATGAGCAAGGAWTTTCATTTGACAGTTTCCTTTTAATGAAAATGCATATGGGCTCTATCAGTAATTATCAATCTTAAATTACATTAGCCAGATTTGAGTTGGTGAGTAATAAATGTGTCCCAGTGCCATGCCTGGTGTCTGAGGGAAGCCCTTGTGGTGTTTTGGTACTGGGGAATATTCCTTTGGTGGCCTCAGAGCTGAGTAAAGGGTTGTTAGAGAGCTGAGCTAGGGAGAAGTCTGGTCACAGAAGGTCACAGCATCCATCTTTGGCCAAAGGTGAGTCAGTGTTTGTATTGCGTTTTGGAAGCATTTAAGAAAGGGCGTTTGGTCACATTAGGCTTAAATTTGGAATCCACCACCTTTTCCCTCTCTGTTAATTCCCTGGAGTAGGGTCCCTGTACCGTGACAAATTAAATGCCATGGGTGTAATGTTTGGCAGCAGGTCCCTTGGCTGCTCGAGAGCGAGAGCAAACGGGGCTGCTGAGGAGCGTGGTTTGGCTGCAGGGAGCTGCCGCGCGCCCAGGGCCGAGGCAGAGCGCGACGTCTCTGCTCCCTGCTTTCTGTTGCCTTCCTTTCCTTCTCGTAGGGAATGGGCTCGGGGCCCTTTGGAGAGTGCCACATGGTGCAAAACCCAGCAGCCTGGGGTTTCCCTCTGYCTTCCTTGGAGCCTCCCCTGGAGCCTGTCCTGTGCTTGCACTATTTGGCGGGCAAAGGTTGGATGTATGCCGCCTGTAGCACCTAACACTGCTTGGTGGGAGTTCGCACTGGTTTTATTCCCTTCCTTTTGTTTTTGTCTGGGAGCTGTGGGAGGAGCAGAAAGCTGAAGTGCCCTCAAAATTCTGCACCGATGCAAGGCAGGAGGAGAGTGTGAGTGAGTTGCCAGCATCACAGCTTCCAGGTCTGCCCCTCAACCTCAAAAAAATCCTCCCTGTTCTGAATGGCAGGGTGTTTGGGGTCATTAGTCTTAGACTGTGAACTGGATGAGGATCATATGCTAGGATTATATGGACTTACTATGCCTATGTTAAACCCAGTCAGGCATAGGGACCTTGAGCATTGGTCTTTTAAAGACCTGAATTGCTACTATCTACATAATAATAACTTGAACACTGTAAGGAAAGAAACTCTCTTTAATGAGTATATTCTGAAAGTTTGGTCGAAATGTAAAATATATATGGAGGAAGACACACAAACTACTGCTTTAAAGGAAAAAAAAGGATGAAATGGGTTTTTATTGTGTTCTTTTTGTTTTTTTTCTGGTAAGGGTAAAAAGAGTCAATATGTAGAGGATGGCCTGGYCTTTGGCAGCTTTCAGAAGATTCGTAAGGGACTGGCTGAATTTGAAGTGCACTGCTCAATAAAAATAGAAACTAGCTCAAGGAAGCAAGTGATTCGGCCACAGTACTGGCGGGAGAGGATTATTTTTATAGAAAGTGGATGTAGCAAGAAGTGAGGAAAAAGAGATCTAAAAAAGAAAGCCACAAACAGAAAATAATGTAATGAATGCAGATGATTTGTGGGAGAGTAATATTCACATGTGAAGAGCAAGGAAGGATGAATTTTAGAAATATTACAAACTGATGCACGTTTTCTGTGATCTGCCTTGGTGGGTGGCAGAGCTGATAGGGATCTTCAGTGTAACAGGAGCTCGGGAAGCGTGGGTGATCCGCACTGCTGTCTCTAGCAAGTCGTAGTGTTACTGAGCACCATTATCCAGCTTCAAGAGTAGTAGAAAGGTGAGAGGAGCTCGAYGGGCTGGTACTGTCAGCAGCTTCTGCCATCACCTGAGTGTGTCCGTGGTCCATGGTGTCATCTCAAACATGAGAATAATGTCTGTGAACACTTACCTAAAATGTGGTACTTCTTGATGTCTTTTTCATCCGTTTAAGTTTGGAGCATCTCTGAAACAATGCTGTTGGTCCTAGGATTTGATGTTATGTTTTATTAGGCATTGGTACCTTCTAGCCATAAAGTAGCCATTTGTGCTTCATTTTTAAGCGTAGTAATAGTAATAGCAACGTGTATAATCATAATGGGGTACTGTGGGTGGCAGTGCTGGTGGAGTTGGTGTAGGAATGAAGGAATTTTCCTTCATTCAAGGAAAATGAAGCTCTTTTTTTTTTTTTTTTCTTTGCCAGCCCTGTGCTGGAAAGAGCAGCGAGGGAGGATGTGGGTACCCTGGAAATGACCATAAAATGCTTCACTGGGTGACTTCAGTGCCAAATCACTGCCCGGACTCAGTGACTGCCCCGGACTAAGTGCTCTTCAAGCTCTTGTTGCAGTTCAGGGCCGCGCAACTCGCAGTCGTTCCCAGGGGAATGGTTGGTCCCGTCCTTCACAGCTTCCTTTCCAGGTGTGGCGGATCCGCTTGGTGTTTGGGCAGCAGTTCCGAGGCTCCTGCCTCTCCACGCGCCGCAGTCGGCCTGCAGCCCCCTCGGCCCCTGCGCGAGGACGGCAGCCAACACRCACCGTGATTCTCGGGCAGCAAGGGAGCACACGGGGACTTGTGGGGCGCCAGCACGGGGTAGCACACGTGCCACGTAGCCACAGCACTGCCATTTAGCCCGGAATTCCAGCTTCCAGAGCCTGCAGCTCCGGCCGCATGGCAGGGTGCAACCCCTCGGCTGCGGCTGGTGATGCTCCGTGCTGCCCTCGCCCAAGGCGCTGCACTTGCTCCAGGGATGMTGAGAGCAGTTCCCAAACGGATCCGGTGCAGGCGCCGCCTCCCTGAGATGTGGTGCTGGGAGAGCAACCAGCAGATTCCTCCTTTGTGCGTGTTTATTTTAGGTCTTAATAGACTTAAGTATTTCAGGACTCCGTAGTAAAATAAATGCCTGAGGGAGCCGAAAATGTTCACACGTAACGAGGGCTGGCAGGAGAACAAGAATTCAGTGTCATGAAAAATTTAGCAGTCTTGGCATTCGTCTTGATGAGGAACTAAACACAGTTCTTCAGAGGCTTTCATGGGAAAGAGGGAGAACAAGTTGCTCTGTTATTAGCTGCGGGCTCGTCAGTCAGGGCACTCACCTGGAATGCGGGAGACTCGGATTTAGCTCCGGCCTGAATCAAGCCAAACATTAATACACCTTTTCCCTGGTGAGTCGCAGTCCCRTCCTGTTGTATCTCTTACTGTGACAAAAAGTTCCACTGGAGATGTCACTCCGGTAGCAGTRGGAATAAAGGTACATCGGCTCTCCTCTCATTTTGAAGAAGTTTCTTTCAGTGCATGGTTGGGGAATATCCAGTGACGTGCCCAACCACACCCGCGTTGAGCATCAATTTCAAACATTTTTTTGATTTGCTTTCATTAAAAGAAATAATGGCGTTAGCAGTATTACCTGCTAGTCAACTTACACGACACAATTAAAATGCTATAAATTATGTGTGAGTGTGTGTGTATTTTGGTATGCCAGTGGTCTACGTTAAAAGGCATAATTATTTAATTAGTCCTGCATTCAACAATCACGCTTGTTCTTGTCTTAATGACTCTGCGATGCAAGTTCACTTCCTCTCCACAATAAATAAATAAATTTGTATCAGAAGTAACATGCAAACCCTTTTAATTGTAGTGTGAGGGATAATAAAAATGTGTCTATTTAAAAAAGAAAAATAAGATGCATGGCAGTAGAAGGGCAAGGAGAGCTAGGACAGGAGAAGATGGAGAGGTAGCAGTTGTCTTGGCTGGAAGAGGGGAGAGCTGGGCACTGCTCAGCCTTGTCCCAAGGAGGTGGGTGGCAGTGCCGTCCTTCTGTGCGTGTTGTGCAGTTCTCAGCAGTTCCTGACGGCCGCCTTTGCTGCACCGTTACCTACACATAGCCTAGAAAGCACCTGGGATGAGCCCGGAGTATTTTCCAAAGGAAAAAGGAGCGGGGGGAACATGTCGCTTGGCCTCCGATGCTGAGTCWGGATCCTGGTAGGAGGCAATGGAAGCGAGAAGATACTTGGGTCGTTCCTCCGGCAGCTCTACCCTCAGCTCGWGTGGGAGTCCCTCGGTCAAAGGCTGGTTGATGGGAAGGTTGTTTGTTGTTTTGTTTTGCTTTAATGGGTGACATCGATGAAGAATAATCTGTGCTGGGGGGCAGGGAGGAAGAGCTAGATGCGTTTTAATCCAATAGATTCCCYGAAAACAGACTGCATCCATAAAAATGTCAAATGAAGCAGTCATGTTGTATGTTATTGTTTATAATGAATTGTTTTCTGCTTTTTCTGCTAATCAGGCATTTTCATAAATGTATTTTCCTTCCAAGTGGGTATGTTGTTGTTCCCATGGAGCAGCTGCTGGAGCATATTGTACTTGCACGTTAGATTTTTTTTCTTTCAAATGGAATGATGTATGAGTCACTTATGCCTGAAACATAGTAAAACTTATTATACTATCATTCATATCACATCTTTTGAAATAAATAGATCCAAAAAGACAATTGCAAGTTGGCTTTCTGAAGGTTTGTAGGGGCTGAATGTTATGGGCTTGCTGCATCATTTTCATTCACAAGAAACTRGTGTGTGGGTCTTAATATCCTTGGCTGCTCCTGCCTCAGTCCGCAGGCCTAGCACCAGCGTGGCGGAGGCGCTGGGATTAGGCTGCAGTGGCGGCACCTTCCCCTGCTTGGCAGGGTGTCGCTTTGAAGTGCTCCACGACCTGCTTTCTACGTGGGGATATAAAAATTCTGGCCAAGAAATTGGCTTTGCAAGCTGTACCTGCTTCATAATCTAGGCTACTAGAAGGCCCTAAGGACTAGTAGCAAATGCCAAAAGAAGAAAGGAAGCATCTCGGATAAAGGAGCAGAAGATCCCGGGGTGGAGGAGCGGGGGCTCCTGCTTTGTCTCGCTCTCTGCTCGTGGGAGCTGTGGCGTTTGGAGCGGAGGAGGCAGGATCAAGTGGCACGTCCTAGTGGCCACCCTATTGGAAAATTACGTGTGCCTACCAGTGTTGGACCCAAGCATACCGTGGCACAAAAGGAATGAAATGCAGGTAAAGCCTGTTTTAATTCTGTATTTCTGTCTTTCTCTGCATTTATAAATCGCATTTTATGCAGCGTGATCCTTTCAGAATGAATACGTTTAGCTTATATGTGTTCCTGCTTAATCTTTTCCTTATATAGTGCTGCATTATCAAGCCTATAAAATTAGTTACTTTGTGCTTGTATGAATGTGGACAAAGTCAAGCCATTAGTTGGCTTTTTCAGGGGCTGCTCTCATAATTGGTCACATTACTTGTCTCTGTAAAGGAGCATTGTGTGAATACAAATGTAATCTTGGCCAAGAAATGTTTAAAAGTGTCTTTTTCAGAGGGGAAAAAAAAAAGGAGCTAAGTAAGAAATTTGTGCATGTCTTTTTTCTTATCAGTGAGTGGTTGTGGTAGATGTTTTGGCAGTGGAGATTGATGATGTGAGGGAGTGGATGATCCTAGACGGCCAGTGCGATGAGGAGACGGGAGTTTCGTTTCTCCCGCGCGGTGCTCCCAGCCTTTGATCGCCTTCCCCCTCGGAACTGATTTCGTTCCTACTCGGCAGGTTTTAACGGGCATGGAGAGTTGCACCTTGCGAGCACAAGGCTGCAACGTGACGACTTTGTCGGGAGCTCCACAGCTCCTGCAGGCTCTGCCGAGGGCGCTCGCCGCTTGGGAGCGGTCGTTCCGAGTTTGCGGAGCGGTCRGGGAGAATCCCCTGCCGTTGCTGTTCCCATGGATGGGAAAGCCCTGTTCCTTGGGACGCCTGGGCGGCCCCACTGGCGTCGCCGCTCTCCTTGCACAAAGGCCCGAGTATTTGGGAAGCAGCTTGGGAAAGAGGTTTTGTTTCCTGTGGCTCCAGAGGGGCATAGGCAATAATTTTCCCTATTTTGGAATTTTTCTTATGTGTGTTTTGGCCCGGCCTTTTGTGCCTTTTCTGTTTTCATTCTGATGAAGCCTCTTAGAAGTAACCGGCGTGGTTTGTTTTATTTTGTTACTTTGCTGTTCTGAAGTGGTCATATTGGCAAAGAAATAAAGATTACATTTATTATTGCTGGGGTTTATAGGTACCATTTCATGAAACTTCATTAGTGCCCCCTTTTGTTCATTAGCTCGTAACTTTGGGAAAAGCACTTTTGGACTCACGTTTTCCATGTTTAATCTGAAGCCAGAGGGATTATTTAGATCCATTCAGTCTTTTTTTGACTAGCTAAGCTAATGTGGAGACTTTCTGTACTTTTTTTTGAAGAAATGTTAAGTCTGTTTTCTCYATACTTAAATGGATGGCTAAACACATTTGGAATTTACAGTTTTAAGTTGTGCACATAGCTAGAGCACAAGGTAGTCTTGCCAAGGATAAATACAGATAAAATGTTGCAAAATTAAAAGCTATCGCATGGGAGTGTTATATACGTGGGCAATTTATTTCTATTTTGCAATGTAAGAATTTCCTGCAGAGGAAAAGTCTCATCARAAATGTACATTTTGCTAGTTTTCACAAATCTTCACTTTACAAATACGGTATAAAACCCCTTTCTGTTTAGAATATATTCAGGTAAAAGGTAGGAAAMTAATTGTTTTTTGTTGGTGTTTGCCAGGGGGTTATTTTGGGGGCTTTGGTGGTGTTGCAGGGCTCCCAGGGCCGGCGGGATGGGGAGCCCGGCGGCCCCCGTGGCCCTCCCGCTTTTCCGAGCGCTCCGCGTTGCTCAGAGCCGCGGCGCGGAGGGGCCCCCCGGCCCGCTCGTAGCTCTGCGGATCACGCGGCCCATTTTCATTTCAGCTTTCCAGCTTCCTGCCTGCGGTGCTCTATTTGTTTCTGAGGGAGAAACATTTTCTCCGCGTGGGCAAAGCTGATAAGTCCCGTTCCAGCAGAGAAATAAATTACATGCTAGATATAATGAGCCGTCAACGCCCGGTGAACGTCCCGTTGCTCGCGCGAGTGGTGCCGCGCGACACAACGGTTGATGGTTTTCTGGTAATTCCCTAATTCCTCTCCGTCCACCAGATTCYTTTGTTAAGGAGTTGTATTTAAGGCATTGTGGAAAAAACTCCAGCAAGGAGCAGACCTTGTCCATGTAGTGGGAAGGGAAGGGCAGGTGGAAATGGGATTCTGCTGAGCTAAAGGTTTGGAGGTAGCCGCTCGCTGCCTTCAGGCTCGAGAGGCCAGCGCARTCCGAGTGCTCTTTACTGGGAACATCACTTGGGCATCACGGTCACCAGCCTGCATTGGTGCTTTCAGAGGCATCACGTCATCCCTGAATTTCCCATTTCCTGGGGAATTGTGTGGTTGTGCAAGCGATGGGCGATGAGGAGGTGTGCGTGGATCCGGGTGGTGATGGCAACTCACGTCCATGTCATCCTTCCTCCTCCGCTGCGCCTCGCTCCTGGTCCTTTCCAACAGCTAATGGTCAAAAACACCCACCACCACTAAGGGGGCTTTAAATAACTATCCTAAAACAAGTAACTTGCTCTTTGCCAGCTTTGCCAACGTCACTGCCGCACTCCCTCCTAAAAACAAGTGCCCTTCTTAAAGACTAAGTGTCCTATCTTGTGGCCTGCAAGAGAGAGCGGACCCGGTGCTGGCTCCTGGAGAGAGACCCATGAGGCCTCTCCCTTAAAATGATTTAAGGGAGGAAAAAAAAACAGAGGGAGAAACAAAATTAATTACCTAGTGTATATTTTGATTCCTCATTAGGTGGCTTCTTCTAAGGGTGGGAGGAACGAGAGAGAAAAGTTATCTGACTCTGAAACAGAATGATTTGTGAGTCATCCTCAGAGGATGGGTTTTTTCCTTCATTAGCAACCTTCTTCCCTGCTCCCCTCCAAAGAAAGTTCCTCTGTGTCCTTCTGGAAGGAGGAAAAAATAAATTTTTTGAAGACACACTTCCTGCTSTATTCCAATAAAACTTGTTTTTTTCCCAATTTAGCCCAAGGCAGCTTAGAAACCCTAAGGTACGCAGGCTCACATAGAGCTGCGCTGAAAGGATGATAAACCAGATGTGACATGGCTCAGTCCATTTCAGCCCTCATAATAAAATGTCATGGATAGGAAGAATGAAGAAGCATTTCTTCACAAAGGTTGCTTTTTTAGGCTATTATTCTTTATGAATCGCCCTCTAAAAGAGTATCAGCATCCAGAAAGTGCACAGCCTTTGTGGCTGCAAAGGTCAGCCTTGAAAATGGAAACACTCAGTGAACTCCTCAGCCCTATCACTGATTAAATGTAACATACACGTAGGTGGAGAGAGTGGCAATCCTCATTACCCCAATTATGGTGCACACCAGCATCTCATCTCCAGTTTGAGTGACCAGCTCCATCGCTGAAAATGGGGGAAAAAATTATTGGTGGGGTGGTTTATTGTTTGTTTGTTTGTTTGTTTGAAGGCTGTTTAGCAAGGGATGGGTTCTGTGTGCAGTACTACGTGGTGCTGAGTTGGCCGTGCAGGTTGGAGAAGAGGGATTTAGGAGGGCAGCGAAGTGAAGTGAAGCCACTTGCTTTCCTGATGCTTCCCTGGGCTGCGTGAGGCTCTGATGACACGGCACAGGAGCTCTCATCCTGGCAGCTGCTCGGAGTGGAGATAAGTGACATTTCCATGYGAGAACCGTTACGTCTTAAACGGAGATATGAGTTAATCAAAACACGCTGCAATCTGGTGTTGATTTCCTCAGCTTGCTTCTGGCCAAAAGCCCTCACCAGAAAGACAAGACGAGGCCTCTCTTACAAACCCGCTGCGGCTTGGCGCGGAAGGGGTCCCGAGCGGAACGGGCAGCTCCGTGTGGGAGCCCTGGATCCTCCCTTCGCCCGGCACGGTCCTGCCTGCTGCCATCCCCCTCACGCCGCTCGGGCTCTCGAAGGCAACTGGGTTGCCCCAGGGTGACACCCCAGCCCTGCGTCCGGCTGTGGGCCCCGCTGGGGGCTCCCATTGGGCTGCCACGGAGGAAGTTTGGGATGCCAGAGGTGCTGGGATGTTTAGTGCAGCTCATGAATTTCAGCATTGTGGACCTTCAGAGTGCAGCCAGCTCTTTTGCCATGAGGTAATTCTTCTAAAAAAACCCAAACAAAGGGGAAAAAATAGCCGGGGAGAGAGCAAGACGCTCCGGTTGGGATCATGTGCCAGCTAAGGCTCCGGTTCCGCAGTGTCTTTGCAGACAAAACTCCCATTAAAGCAGAGATGATGGGTGCCTGAAGTGCGGCTAGAAGATGGAGCACTGCGATCATGTCTCCTGACCTCCCGCAAACACAGGGCACTCCTTTTCATTTAGCAATCTGCCGAGCAGCAGCTGGGAGCGCCTCTGCAACCACCGAAACGCCTCCAAACACGGAGTGAGAGCCGCTTCGAATGCATGCCCGTTTTCCTTAGGAAATCTCCTTAGGAAATCGCCCTCCTTTTCACGAGTCAATTACAAGCTTTATGTTGCCGTCTGTGATTATTATAATACATTACCCCCCAAAAAGGAAACAAGTTATAGTTTTTCAGGCCAATATTTTCCTCGCTTTCTAAAAAATTACCTTTGTTTTTGTTTTCTTCATTTTCTTTGTTTTTTTTTTTTCCTTTCAAGTGGATCTACTCTTACTGCGGTCCTGTAAAGTTTCAACTTTCTCAGTCTCCGGGAGCAATTGCGACTTAGTGAGCACAAACGCATATAGCAGTAATGTGCCTGTTTTATTTGCAAAGAGGGGCAGTGAGGGCAGCTACCTTTCTTATTTTAACATTTGTAATTGTGATGTGTGTGATGTGACACCAGTTTGTTAGCACTTGGAGAGATTTGGAGCTTGGAAAATATGTTCCCCCATTCGGGATTAAAAAGGTTTCCATCTATTATGTTCCAAAAAAAGAAAAATACTAAACAGAAAAAAAAAACAGAGTAGATTGCATAGTTTTACACATTTGAAAGCGTTTATTTTTAAAGAATTCTTGGCACATAATTCTTCTCACTGAAATGTTTTTGATGAAGGGCTTTTGCAGTCTTATTTTTGTGTATGTGTGCATATGTATATATTTGAAAGAGCATCTATGTGTTTATTTCCTTGGGGAGATCCTCGCAGCAACTGCAGTAGTTGACGGAGGTATTTGTGTAGACAGAAAGAACTGCACAGGTTATGAATAATCATTCTTTCCATGTGCTGTGCCACAACACTTTTCAGTTGTTGTATTTGCATGTAGAGTTTTAATTAAGAGATAACTGTCACTGCAGGTTGGCTGCAGAAGGCTGCAGTATCCAGCAGAGAGATAAATGCCAATGCCAAGTCGTACAGGTTGGATCGCATACAGGGAGCCCATAATAAAAAACGGGCCTGCAATTAAAACGCCCTTATTACTAACTTAGGGTGTTATTCGAGGAAATAGTTTATATATGCAGTGTATATTGGGTTGATTGGGCTGTAATAGATACGTTGGAGGTCCAGGACGTGACCGGTGAACTTGTTGGGAATAGTGACAGTGTCCCGTTTAATGGGAGCGCGCTGCAGCTTCCCGCACGCCGGGAAGTCCGAGAACAGATTGTGAAGATTCATCCCAGCTTGAYTGAGGAGGGCTCTGAGAGTCCTCCTGCCTGTGTGCAAGTGTTTTGTTTCTAATTAATTTAGCTGGGAGACATTATTTCTGACCTTCACAAGCCACGGACTGTCTGAGCCCGGGTTTAAAGCATCCCATTAACTGTTTTTTTATTATTTTTTCTTAAAGAGAGAAAAAAAATACTCTCTTTCCCTGCTGTGAGAAGCCGAGTACAGAATGAGTACCCATAGCTATTGCTAGTGAGCTATTATATGTATAACATTTTTCCGCAGTACGTGGTGTGTTTCTGGATGTATATGACACAATAATGCCATTTAAAATGAGGTGAAATCCTCATTTCCGTGCAGTCACCAGCAAAACTTCCATTAATTTAAGAAAGGATAGGAGATATCTAGCCTGCAATTTATAACTTAATAGCATTTTCTTACTGACGTTGAAGTCGGTAAGTACTTCTTACCCCTGCCTTCAAAATAAGACTCTCGTTCTCTGTCTTTAAGATGTAGATGGAGGAATTTTTTCTTCAGTTTCGGTGACAGGGCTGCCAAGATTGTGAAAGGAAAAATGTATTGTTCTGCCATAGTACAACAGCCTAAACAGAGCTGTCTGCTCTTATATTGCCTTAAGCATCCATCAGAAGAGGTATATATATGACTTAGGTATAGGATTTATGCGTGCTGATTGAAGAGAAAATAACGACCCTTCAAATTTTCATACTTAAATTACTTCTGCAAAGAACATAACTTGCAATGCATTTTATGCAAATAATGCTGGGGATTTGGGGAGGGAGACTGAGAACTAATACAGACAGAAGAGGTACTTAGTGTTAAAGCAAATTGCATAAAAGGAGAAGGACTTTCCCAGACAAAAGTCTTTAACAAACAATATAGGCTTATGATTCAAAGAGAAGGAATATAAGAAGTTCCTTTTTTCTTTCTTGTTAGTGTCATTTCCCACCCGACTGTGTCTGTATTAAGAATTTGTACATGTTGGAAAATTTTCATCCACACTTACATTTTAGTGGTGTGCAGAGACTGCCTGGGATGCCTAATCCAGCTCAAGGCACATGCACGTACACACACACACACACACACACCCCAGCAGGAGCTTAATATCACTCTCCTCAGTCCCACTTTTCTCCTAAATCCCGTGCGGCAAAGGGGTCCAGCACAGTTTTCTCTAAAAGAAATCCAGCTGATACTAATTCATGTCTGCACCTTTGCTGCTCAAGCCCCATGCTTTGTTAGCATGTGATAGGAGCTGAGCAGTTATTCGATTTTAAGTGCCGCTTTAGCTATCTGTTCTTTCTTAGACCTGGTCCTCAGCTGGGTTTTTGGAAATGATTCTCCTTTTGAGGTGACTGGCACTGCCCTGGGCTTTCTGTCCCTGTCTTTCTGTTGATTGCAGAGTCCTGCCCCCTCGTTTCCTTGTTATCTTTGTGTGTGCTGCATTATCCTGCTTCTTGCTTTCAGCTTTTCCATGGGCCAGATGACCTCTGCTTCCTCCTTGGGTTTTCCACCATCAGCCCATCAGATCCTTGTGGGGGCTTTAGGCTGCTGCAGTCACTTCTCTGTGGTGGGGTCCAGAGCTGAACGTAGAACTTTTTTTTTAACCCAGTTGCTTCATACAAACCTATTTAGTTTATCTGTTGCTATCTGAGGTATGTTTTTGTTAATGCTGTTYTTGCAAGCGCTTCTTCTTTTTGGGACAAGGAGCAGCTTGTGCTATTTCCTTAGCAGCAGTTCTCTGGGAATGGGCCAGAGTCAAAGCAGACACTCAGAAATCTTGATACGTTTGCTTTATTATACTGAAAGAAGTAGAAGATGAAGGGRAAAAAAATCAATATGTGTATTTTTGTGTTTTTCYCCAGAAGGAACTGTTGTTTGCATCATAGTGTGCCTCCAAGCTGTGTGGAAAGAGGGTTAGAATCAATACAATTGGCTTTTGTCACACTTAATAATTAAGATTTCAATAACAGATATTGTCAAGCATTTTTAAATACTTCTCACTTTCTGCAGAAAACATAATTGGAGGTGAACACGCACAGCACGTACTGGTGCTCTTCCCGGTGTATTAAGCAGCTTTTCCTAGTACGCAGTTCATTCTATAGATGGCAGTATAGGAAGCTCTCCATCTTTCCACATGGAACGGAACAGGAACTCGCGTTACGGGTTTGCTGGGTTTGGCCAGTGTTGGGTTTGATGGTAGGGAAATGTGCGTCCCCGTSGCCTGGCCCGGGGCTCTCGGGGAGAGCTGAATCGGCCTCTTCCGCACACCTTGCAACTTCATCACCAGATAGACCTGCCTTTCACACCAGTTTTATTTATGTAAACCACCAATGTTAATTAATTTTGTGCTAGTATAATCATTATTGGAAAATTCAAGTGAAAGCCTATCCCCAAGGAGAGCAGTGGGAACTTTGCTGGTGACTCCATGTGTCGCCCCACATGTGACCAAAGTCCTTCRGGGCCAAGAAGCCCGGCCGAGCTGAACGCCCCATGGCGCTCCTCTGGGGCAGATGCCCGTCAGTGCAGTGTCAACGAGCCACGGAGCACCGAGACAGYTAACAAATTTGGATAAATGAGGAGAGTTTAAGAAGTAATCAAGGGACCATGTATAGGACACATTTACAGATAACGCCGTGTTCTGTATAATTCAGGTTTGTGTGATCGGGGCTATGTTGCACATGAAGTTCAGTGCGTGCCAGTGGAGGAGGAGGAGGAGGAGGGAGGCAGCGTGTTGTTGACGGCCGGGCGGTGCTGCGTGCTTTGGTGGGCAGCAGGGCTTTGCTGGCCTCCTTCAGACCGCGTGCAGCTGAACCGCATCGCCCGAGCGCGCCTGCGGTCAGAGAGCCCAAAGCAAGGGAGGAATAGTTGTCCCAAACTCCAGAATTGTAGTAGTCAATTTGTACTTGAAGGAAAAACAATTAACTATTCTTGGAGTTATTCAAAAAATGAAATATAACACGTGTAGAAATCATGTTTGGGTACATCATAAATAGTATGTGCAAGGCACTGTGAAGGAAACACCACCAATTCAGGGTACTGCCGCAAGCAATGCAAGCAGTTAATGTAGCAAGAAAATCTGATAATATTTTATCCTGAAACTGAGGAAGTGTCCGTTCTGTGCTTTTAAATTCTCCATTTGAGTCACATAATATAAAATTCCCCCATCTCCATCCTCCYCCTTTTATTTCCCCCAACTTTGGGCTTGACACAGGAATCACTTGGTTAATGATCAGGGCTCACCGTCCTTCCAGAGTCAAAGCTGGATCCTAAAATTCATAATAGCTGTATATTGTGCTGCTCAGTAGAGGTTTGAGAGTAGGGAGATGACATCTGAGAGAATGAAGAAAAGAGTTTGTGGCCGGACTATCCCTGATTTATTTCCATGGAASCCGGTCGGCCAGTATGTAGCAACAAGTCCTTGAGATCCCAAAGATCTCAGGTTTATCCTGTTAGGTCTGAATGATATCCATGCATGTTCCTCATCAGGGTCAAAGCAAGGGTGCTCCCCATGGCTTTGGACRCAGGGACGTGCGCTGTCGGTGCCCTCCGTCCTCGTTGGTCTTCCTGCATGACACCTGGGGTGCTTGCACATGGGTGTAGTGGGTGTAGTCGCTGCAGATAAGACCCGTGTGGATGAGCTCAAGTTTGATGGATCAAACATTTCAAGGGGTTTTAAGTAGTGCCCATATCTCAAGGGAACTATTAAAAYCCTACCAAGGTACTTCCTATTGTAGAAATTCTGCAGAGGGAAGAATCCAAATATCTGTGAGCTTGGAAAAACTACTCCTGTCTCTCTGCGTGTCCATGTTGTTTTCTTTCCTGAGTGGATTTTCTGTGGGAGGGTTGCTCTGGATAGAAGGCGACGTGCATTTGGCCATATATTTGTAGACTTTTATTCTGCTGACCYGGCCAGTAGGAGAGAGCAGAGCGAAGGAGCAGTGCAATGCAGTGTGTTCATGTCATGTAAATACCTCTGTCCTCTACACAAAACAGAATCACTTCGGTTACATCAGTGGCTTAAGAAAATAAAYGTTCAAAAATAGAAAATTCTGTGTTGTCCAAAGTTTAATATAGCAAGTGTTTTGTTTCAGTTAGCAAGCTTCCTTCTGATGTTCTGTTTTGCRAAGATGTTGGGATTCCAGACAGTGATAGACACTGTGCATTGAAGCAGCCAGTCAAGGCATTGAAATGTGTGTTTTTAAGTACTTAAAATAAGTTATTATATTGCTATTGTCCTATTTTCTCTGTCCCTTTCCTTTTGATTGTTTCAAGTAGATTACTTGCCTTTGAGTAATGCATAAAAAGAGCTGATTTATTGTTCATGTGCAATCTTGACCCATATTTCATTTTTTTTTTATTTTTTTCATAGGTCCTCCCATGCCATCCTCCTCATCTAGTCCATCAGTTATTGAACATTTACACTCCCCTCCTCCATCACCCAACCTCCATGACAACCAGAGGTGGTTATTAAGTAATAATGCCAGCCAGCCAGTTCAGGACTCTGATACAGATGAGGACTATACTGCCAGCTCATATCTAGTGCAGACCGGTACGGTTTCAGTTTCTGTCCCGGGTCATGGTAAGAAGAGGACACTTTGTCCATAGTTTGAATGTGCTTTTGTTTTCTRTCCTCTTATGAAATTGCCTGCTAAGAATTAAATTAGAAATAAATCTGTATTTTGAACTTATTTTCCCATGAATGTGACAAACAATGCGTCTGCTTTGAAAATGCC
Organism: Nothoprocta perdicaria; assembly: GCF_003342845.1. NCBI lineage: Eukaryota > Metazoa > Chordata > Aves > Tinamiformes > Tinamidae > Nothoprocta > Nothoprocta perdicaria. Next base: position 7,877,620 of record NW_020454427.1, on the reverse strand, counting down.
GCAGCATGAACAGCTTGTAATAACTTTTAACCTAATTTTTAATATATGAAAGCTTGTTTAAGTTATTTTTAAATGCATTAGTTGCATGTAGCAAATGCCACTGATGACTTGTTGTGTCCTGCACCTTGCAGCAAGCGTCTGACGAGCTTGTGGTTGTGGGTTTATGTAGTTTATGGGTAAGCACCACGCTCAGCTCCTGAGGGACGTGGAGAGCCCCTCGTGCCGCCCCGTGGAGTCGGTCCCTGTGGCTGCCCCGGGGCAGGCGGACGGGGATGTAGGTGCAGGACGTAGGTTATGTGGTCGGCAAAGAGAAAGGTGGCCCCAAAGATGCATGTGTGTGTTTCCCATTGCCCCCCTCCAATGGCTAGTCCTGGTACCAGGGATGGGGACATGTGCCTGAAACCYGCTGAGCTGACCCTTAATGCTTCAGGCTGTAACCAGCCTTTTATGACCATTTGGTCAGAGGGATGCATTTTTGTTGTATGACTTGGATATATTTTCTTAGGAAAATATATCTGGGGAAAGTAACTTCTAAATTTATGGCCCTGCACCAAGAGATYAGCCAAGCTTGGGCCGAGCTGGGCGTTTCTTAGGCCGCTTGGTGCCTGCTGCGTGTGAGAACGTGTCCCGGGGCAGAGCCGCTGGACGGGGGTGGTTGTTGCAGAAGAGCCCTGTGTGTGGCCCCCCTGGCAGCTCGTGGGGCACCTCTGTGCTGCAGAGCAGCAGCCCCCTGYGCCCCCCGGGTGGGAGCGCGGCTGTGGGGCAGCGTCCGGGAGAGCACCGGGCAGAGCAGCGTGCCCGGGTTTGCCGCTCTCCCTTGGCAGTTCGGTGCCTTTGCCAAGGCAGCGGGCATTCTCCGGGGAGAATGCAGACGCTTAGACTAAGGTTTTTAAAAAGGGTTATTTTATTTTTGCATGTTTGGTGACTTGCTCAGCATTGATCTGTGCAGGGCTCGGAGAAACAGCGTAATGTACCAGGGTCATWACTGGGGTGCTTTGTGAAGATGTCTCATTTCTTCTGTGTCTATGAATGTGAAATCTATTGGACAATCTGTGCATTATCTGAAGGCAACCTGCTCTAGCTTAGTAAATCAGTGTGGATTTAGATTGCTGTCATATCTACCAGACTTTGTTGCATTTTTTTGTTGTTTGTATAACAGAAACAGAAAGGTTCTAAAAATTTTGAATTTTGGGGATGGGCACCTTACATTCCCGAACCTCTTAGGGAATAAATAAGAAGCTAGTGGGCATTTTTTATTCCTCTAGGTTTTAGCATTTTGCCGCTGCTGAAATCTTCAACAGTTGCTTGCCAGTCTGAGTCTAATGGCTTTGGGAAATATCCATAGAATCACAGAATCATTATGKTTGGCAAAATCCTTCAAGATCATCAGGCCCAACTGTATTCCCTTTCACTCTAAKTGGGCCAAAGTAAGTTCAGCTAGCTGCAGCACATCAGGAGCTGGTGTGTGCTGAGAAAGCTGTCCTTGGTGAGGCCATAGCTAACCAGAAGGGGAAACAGCCTCTTGCTCTGTGCAGTACATGTTCATCTTTTCATCCTGGCCATTAATGAACATGTTAATCTTGGCCCCAGCATTAACCCCTTTGGGACACCATGCGTGGCTGGCCTCCAGCTGGACTCGGTAGCACTAATCACAGCCCCCGAGCCCCGGAGTCCAGGGAGTTTTCAGTGTCCTGCACTGTCTGCTTACCCAGCCCGTGCTTCATTAGCTCACATCCGAGGCCCTTGCAGGAGTCGGTGTCAGAAGCCTTGCTAAAGTCGAGATAAACCTCTGCCCCCTGCTCCCCCTCACCCGCCAAGCCGGCCGGCTCGTCACGGGGGCTTCCGCCTCGGGGAATGGATCCGTCTTTGCTGCTCTCAGAGAGCTTCCCCCCTTGGCCTCAGGTGCGCCTGAGGTGAGGCAGACCAGAGCGCAGTGCCTCCTCCTTGCCTTTCCTGCTCCTAGGGCTGAGCACTTTGGGGGCCGTGTCCCATAAGACAYGCTTGCAGCTTCTACTTAATCCTGCCCAAAAACCAGTATCAGTGATGTCTATAGGCAGTGATATATACACACTCCTCTAGCAGTTTTTTATATATGTATGAGATACAGTCAATGATCTTTCCCTCTCTCCACAAGATTAGACTTTCTCAAAGCCTGCTTTCAGGTTCAGCAGCTTCTCAACCACAGACACTATGGTTGTGACTGCCATAAAGTAAGGAGGGTTCCTTTGCCCTGCTCCTAGGGACCGCGGCAGTAGGAGCTCTCCTAAAGGGGCAAGTTCCAGCTGTGCAGTCGGCTGCAGAGCGGTGATGGCTTTGCCTGAAGATCAGGGTATTCCTGATATTTGCCTGTGGTTGGTTTCTTGTTTTGCAAGCTTTTGGCCTGTGCAAGAAGAAAACACACTCTTCTCTTGTCTTTACCAAGTAGGTAACAGTAAGGTTTAATAATGATGCTAATAGTGTATAATTTAGCTACGAGTTTCTTGTACTGAATGATTTGCATTGTTGGAGAGCTGTTTTACTAGTATGCAGATCTACCCTTGAAAGTTAAGGTCGTTCAACCTTCATATGTTCCCATTTGAGTACTGACTTCTCTTTAGCTGGCATGCCAGCTGGTACAGCAAACACAGCACTTTCAATGGCATAAGTTTGTTTTGTTCTTGTTCTTTGTTTTGTTTTGTTTTGTTTTTCTTTACCAGCCTTCTTTTAATACCTCTAGATGCAAAAGAAGCTTTCCACGCTATTTAATATTAATGGGAGCAAAATGACTCCAGTGCTGTGTTCTGGATGATTTCTCCAATATTTATATGGGCTAGGGGAAAAGGAAAAAGCACTTTAGGAACATTTAGGAGGAAAAAGGTACTGACTGAAAACAACTGTATTATTGAAGTGTTTTCAGTTATATTGAATTTATCTGAATAAGAAGTTAAATTACCCTTCCTTCAGTCTGTRCAAATATCTGTTTTGTTTTCTTTTCATGTTAGTTCATTTGATCAGTGTAGCAACCTCCTAAAGTTGTAAAGAATCTGATTCTGTACTTAAAAAGGATACTTACCTGTGCCTCTGCCTTGGTTAGTTTATTTTGCTGACCAATGGGAATTAGCTTTTATTTGTGGAATTAGCTATAACTAATTCTAATACTTCTCATTTCTCTGCCCGCTACACATGGGCAATAGATCTTMATGGAGGGATTGCTAATACCTTTAAAAAATTCAGTTCAAGTAGGACTGTAAAAACGTTGAGAATAATTTTCCAAGAATCATTTCATTTCTATAAAAGAGGTGTGATAATATGGATAAATTTCAGGAGGACATAAATTTTAGGACCATCAATCTTTGCAGTGTTCCTTTACATGGCATCCCCAATTTATTCCAGCTCTTATTGTTCTTCCTCGTTGCGGTGCAGCTCAGGATATCAGCTGCTCTTACAGGCAGCCAGCCTGTCCACGGAGTTCGGAACAATTGATCGGAATTATAAAAGCCATTTTTAGAACTCCTGGAAATCTTAAATTGTTTTGAAGAAGACTACTGAAGCAGTTAGAAGGAGCAGGGGCACTCTGAATATGTCCCCAGGGAAGCAGAACAGCTCTCTAAATGAGGGAGAAGGAGCTGGGAGGAGAAGAGGCTGTATGGTTAAGGTGGGGCTTTTCTCTTTATGCAGTAACGTCTGTTCATAAGCAAGTCATACAAGTTTTTATTTAAGCATTCTGAAAAGCTACTTAAGTTTTTTTCCACCAAAAGTGATAGGTTAATGGGAATTTGGAAGGGGATTTGTTCAAATTAGTAGCTTATCTTTCAACACAGACATATTGTAATGGAAAATACAGTGCTAAGTTGTCAGGTTATGCAGAGACTACGAAGAAAAGATCTGGTTAAATGTTAGTTCTTATTACTGACAATGGAGATGAAGAGTGGGAATTAGAAATTCAGATTTTTTTTTTTTTTTTTTTTTTTTAACCCCCTGGATCAGAAACATTATGGCAGAACTATCAAATACAAAATAGAGAAATATCTGTTTGACAGCAGCATTTGTATCATGTATTTGAATATTTAAGTTGTACAAAACTGTTGTGCCTCTTAGGTAACAGCTTGTGATGATCCATTCATCTGATGGAAGATTTGAAACAAATTTCAGTGTAGTAAGTGTTTGGTAGGTGTCCCTGATCAAGGATTTGCCAGGTGACCCACAATAAGCAAGATTTTGTCCAGCCACTTGGGGGTTGTAGAGTGATTGTGGGTTTTTTTGCTCAAAATGACCAGCTTTTCCTGCAAAGGAAGTAAKTTCAGAAATCCCAAGCCCAACTTTCACATTTGGATTTGTGAAAGACAACCAAATGATGTTGGGAATGGTGGTGCACAAGAGCTCTCCATGCTCAGAAGCCTCAGTACCTGACAATCTAACCCTACAGACACCACGTTGCCTATAGTATAATTGCCCTGTGAACATAATTTGAAGCCTTTTGTTCCTGATGACTCAATTGAACTTGATGGGAGAAATTATAGAGAAGTGCCTGTCATAAAGAAATGATTTTATCATACTGTTTTATCATACCACAATGTCCTGAGGCCAGTGTCAGAACCTTCTGCCTTACACAAGCACCTGGGAGAATATAGCCCAAATGCTCGAGCCTGGCAAGCAGTAATGAGCAACACAAGTACAAAGTTACGGTATGGATTTTGTTAGTCTCAGTTGTTGTTGCTTGTTGTTAAAGCTTATCAGGCTTTATTTTCCTTCTCGGGTATCTCAGTTGCTGTAAACCACCATAGCTGAGCACTGCCTTTCTGGTGCAGTCTCCTGGCTGCTAGAAGCATGGGAAGTGGAGGGATGAATGGAAGTGCGCACAGGGGTTTGTGTTAGAAAGCAGTGGTATGAGCAGGTGGCTTTCAGGCACATTTTCCCCCTTTGCAACTCTTGCAGAGTGGAAAGAGCTCCTGTTTTTGCCTGAAAAAGCAGGAGACCATGAGATTGCTCCCCGCATGTCCCCATGGGCTTTGGCAAAGGTTTGGGACCCACCTGTGAGCATTGAAAAGACCCAGGGCAGGTTAAGTCGGCGCCTTAGAAGAACCTGCTTGGTAAGAGCCCTGCAAAACCCTCGCCAGCCCCTGCCCCAGCATCCTTGTGCTGCTGCAGTAACTGCGCAAGGGGAGCCSAGCTAGAGGTAGAGCTTGGCGCGTTGGGCTGTTGAGTGCCCTGTAACGAGGAGCAATTTAGCTCCGATTATTGGGGAGCAGGGGAGAGCGGAAAGTGCTGAGGGAGAAGGAAACTGAAGCATGATGGCTTAAGGCAGAAAGCTTAAAAGCTGGTTGGGCTGTTTTAGTGAAGTGTAAATTTGTTTCTTTTTTTTTTTTCTTCATTATTCTGAGTAAAGAATTGGCAGTCCATCAGAATTCCTTGGAAAAAGCGCTCTAGGTATCCAAGTACCCTTTTTTCTTTGTCGTCTTAAATCATTATCCACTGATTTTTTTTTTTGTTGTTATTATTATTCTATTATCAGTAAGCCCATGCTAAATTAAGATTTGTCATTGTTGTGTCAGTGCATATATTCTGTTTACTGGTCTGACACTGATGCTCAGAAATGCTGCTTGAAAAATGAGTTCTGGTTGGTTTGAAATTGTGATAAATTAAAAATAATAGATCAAACTTGAAGGAGTTACAKTGAAGAATATCATAGGGTTATGCTACGAGCTTAGTCCTTTTTAATACCATTAATTATATGGATGAGGGAGTTAAAGTGGCAATAATAAAATTTCCCAGTGATACTAAATAGCAAGAGTTCTGAGCACCAGTTGGGGACAGAAAGTTAATAGAAAAGGACAAGGAAAGATGATAAATCATATGGCTGGAAACTAACAACATGAAATTATAACTGAAAAAAATGTAAGCTCATCTGAGGTTCAGAATATTTAGGAGAATATTCTCCAAGGGGGAGAAATAGAGACTGTTGGTGATACTGAGCACCGAATCGGAGATCAATTTGCAAGGTGGTCTGACCGACAAGTGTAGTTGGAGCCAGACGTACAAATAGACCAAAAGAAGAGGGTTTCACAGATGTAACATTAATGATAGTGTTTCCTGTCCAGAAGCACAGGAATCAGGGCAATTAGGAAGTCAGAGCAATTGGTTCATAGGAACAGGCAAGAGAACTAAACTTAGACTCTGTGCGTAGYCTAAGTACTGATTAAGAGCTGGTAAAGAGAAACAAGCCTCTCAGGATGGCACAGAGCATTGAGTGCACCATACGTATAGAGAAGGAATTAAAAACAATGGAGTGGAAATAAGGAAAGGAGAGATTGGACCAAGCGTCAGGCAAAGTGATCTAGCAGTGCACTGTATTGAGATGTCGAGGGGTATCCCCGGGGAAATGGCAGGAGCTCTGTCACTTGGAACATGAAATTAAAATGAATAAAAACAACAGAATGATATTGCCGAGAACAACCCTATATTGGGCCAGGCAAAGGCAGGCTGAAGAAACCTCCTGGAGCTTTTCTAGTACCGTGTGTGTGTGTTTTGAATGCAAGAGGTGGCAGTTCATAGCAGATTTTGTGCTCCCCTGTGCTGGGCCTGGCTCACTAGCAGCGTGCGCGGGACGACAGGTTCCCTCTCCGTTTAAACTCAGCTGAACCCCCGGCTTGTCCAGTATCCCGGGCTTACCCTGAAACCATCCGTGCCGTGCACACGAAGGCATCTGCACAGCAGCTGCTCTCCCTTCCCACTTCCCGGACCGTCTGGCATCCTGCAAAATTAGCAAATCCGATGGCCCCTTCTCAATGGAAGCTGACAGTGTCTTTTGGGCATGTGCTACCGTGCAAGTATTTCGTAAGCACACGTGTTTGATACACACAAATTCAGCTAGCGGTAGCTGACAAGCTGTCTGTAAATATGGAATAAGCTCCTTCTCGACTGGAGCATTCCCTAAAAAATTATGCCGATTTTTATGCGAGCCCTGAGCTTGTCAGGGTGCAGCTGCCGTGCGGCAAGGCCTTCGGTGCTTCCTCGCAGCCCTTGCGTCCAGCGTCAGGCAGGGCAGGGAGGCCAGTATCCTTCACGTACAGATCAACTAATTTATCTCTTCCACATGCTTGGGGCAAATATAGTTGCATTAAAAAAAAACTTCACAAATGTGTCCTGAATGCTAGCCAGTTTATTTTTGATCCTTTTCTGATGTTTGGTTTCATTAATCCATCTTTTTTATTCTTTTTTTTCTCTGCCTTCAGAGCCAAACTTCTGTCATCATTGTTCCCTTAATGTACAAAAATGTACATTTGTTCAATTTAATTAGGCATTCAGCCTGTTTGCCAAGAGCAAATTAAAGTTTCCCCCATCTCACCCTTACCCCGCCAAAATCAAATTTTGCAAAGTGGTGGGCAATTAGTTCTCATATCCAATTGTTGTAGTCTTGTTTTTTTTTTTYTCTCTTACAATTTTTTGTAGTTTTCGATCTCTGTTACTTAATAGAAGAGCCAAGACCAATTATTTCTCCTCAGATTGTGGCCTTTGCAGCCTTCAAAGAACAGTCTCCCCCACACCTCCTGTATCATTAGCTGGAAGATATCTTTCCAAAGACTATTTCGGCCTCTTCACAAATCAAAGGATCGAGAGTGACAAATTATCCTTCTTATACTCGAATGCATGCCAGATGGGACAACCTGCCAACTGTGCATCGTGCTGCCGATGCGATCTGATGGAGAGACATCTTCTCCCCTCCTCCCTTCCCTGTCAAAAATCATATTATAGAAAAAAACATGCACGGTAAGAAAATCTGTGAGGATAAATTGATTTTGAAATAAAGCGAAACAGCAGTGCAGAATGCAGTTTTATCAGATGATCAGAGCTGCATCCAAATGTCAGATCGCTTATATTGAACAAACACGTAGCTGGGTCTGTACATGAGTGTGGGAAGCGGGAATGTTTGCTCCTTGCTCCTGCTTGCACACGCGCTGCTCCCTTTGAGTGCCTTGACTACGGAGGAGACCTTCCGAACTGCTGGAGAGCAACCTGGGTTTGGTTCTGTTGTGGTCTGTTAACAGCAGCACCCTGAAGTCACAGTCCAGAGCTCGGATGTGCTGTTCTGGACAGGAAAAGTAGCCTCCAACAGATTTATAGAGGAAGTTAATTTGTAATACAAAAGATGAAAGGAGAAGGAGCGGCCACCGAGGAATTTTGATCCTGTTACAAAGTATGAAGTTGGAAACTTGACCCAGCTGCTCAGGCCCAGTTCCAACCTCTGTAAGCGCGTGGACGTACAAACAGCGGGCAAGGACACAGCAAAGAGCTTGCCAGAGGTCAGAGTCCAGCTCAAGCATCTTGTGTCTACAGGTTAAAATCTCATGTATGGCTTTCCACCATTTTAGTTCAGGGAAAGATCTAATATTTCAACTCTGATCAACAGAGAAAGCCATTTTTTTCCAGATGTCTTATTTAGGAAGAGAACAGTGAAGATCTTACCTGTTCTACCATTCATTCATCACTGAATGGCAACATCTTCAGCTCACGGCTTTGCAGGCCCTTGTTACCTGCTCTAGTACTCACTAGGCCTTGATAGCTTAAAGAATTCAAAAGTTCTCCCTTTATTCATTGAAGGATGTGAAGTTTAGATAAAACTTTGAATATATCTTCTGGTTTCTGAGTCTTCAGGCTGCTCTTGCTTGATCTTTTTAATTCTTTTTCTTTCCCATCCTACTGTGAAGGGTTGGTTTGGTTGTTTGTGTTCATTAAATTATAATTGTAATTGCTATTCCTGCAAAGAGCTGGGGCTTTGGGAAGCACCACCACGAGCTACGAGCTTGGTACAAAACGCATGAATTTGGTAAGAGCCCCACGTGCTGTTCAGTCCTGCAGATTGTGCAGGTAAATTCCTTCCTTCTGGACTGAGTCCTTAGTTACAGCTGAAGAAGAGCTAAGAATTTTCTTAGTTACAGCTGAAGAAAATAAGACCTGTGCAAAGATGAAAGACATAATTTCTTGCTTCGATTTCCTGAATGAGTGTGTTCAGGCCTGGTTGGTGCTTCAGAAGGGCCCCACATCACCCGTGGAGGAAAGTTGCCAGTGAGCACTGAGTAGTAAGACGAGAATGAGTCACTGGGATGCATCTGCGAGATAGACTTTTTATCCTATGGTGTTGAAAAAGTCACTGTAGCAAGAAATGAAGCRTTTGGCAGAGCAACAAAATGTGGTTTTAGTTGGTGGTGGCTTTTYGCTTCCCTTTGAACAGTACTCTGGATAACTGCAAGTTGGAGGACAGTGGTCTGGTGCTTTAGGCAAGCTGCTTGCTGGAAGTAAGCAGGACTTTTGTAAGCTCTTCACAAGAGAAAACGTGAATATTTTGCATATGATTTTCTAAGTAAAAAGGGGAAATGGATGATTGAAATCTTAAGAGAACTTAAGGTTGCTTTGAAAAGTATAGGTGTAAATGATTGAATGCCATTTGTCTTATGTTCTTTATAATATCGATGTTTTTGAAAGCTTCCAAAAATAGAGCAGTTGAAGGATAATTGTTTRTTAAAGCAGCTGTGAATTAGTAGAGAAGTTGGTTAAGATTGTAAACATGTGCTAAGTATCCAAAGATCCTTATCCAAAGATCTTTAATTTAAGATCCAAAGATCTTTAATTAACTCGTTTGTAATTTTTGCTGGTGCTGAAAGATTAGGAAAGCAGCACCTTACCTTCTTGTTACAACAGTTTAAAATAATGTGTAGATTAAAAAAAAAAAATCCATTACCAGAAACAGTAACAGGTTCCCCATCAGCTCCCATTCCCAGCTGCCGTGCTACGTTATGGCTCTCCGCACACACATCTCACTTTTAGCATATCATCCCTGCTTCCGAAAGCTCAGGGCTGCTCTCAGAGCCCCGTTCCCGCGTCCACCCAAAGGCCTCTCCATTTAGGAGCTTTCTGTGTCCGGGGGAGCCCCTGACGTGAGCCCCTTTGTCGCTGGCCCATTAAGGGAGCAGGCAGGAGTCGCGCGGCTTTCGGAGGCTGCCGAGCCGTGGCCGGGAGGCACGCGGGCCGGCCGCCGCATGCCGGGCCCGGGATTGCTRTTGTCAGATGCAGTGGGCATGAAAGCAGCAATTTTACAGCACAAAAACTCCAGTAACATTTACCGCGGTTGGCTGGGGCTGCAGTGCACACAGGCACTGCTCGCGCGGGGCTGCTTAAGCACCAGCTTCCCTTGGCCCTTTGCCAGGCTGCGCTTTTCAGAGAGAGGAGCCTTCCAGGGGGAAGCGTTTCCCTCCTAACTGGCTGCGGGGAAGCAGAGCGGTCAGGCATGGTTTATTGCATTACCTACTTGGCTATGCCTCGCAGAAGGCAACCCGGTAATTGGTGGAATTATTTCAATCATTAGACCCCCGTACGTATGAAATACCTTCTCCGAGCCAGGGGAAAAAGAAAGGAAAAAAAAAAAAGCAAAAGACACGCAGGGATGTGATGTTTCTTTCTGCTAAGTTGATGATCGTGTATTATAAACGGCTAAAAATATTCTCTCTGTGGGAATACCGTATGTTTACACTAGTATCCTTGCTACAGTTAGAGAAAACTGAATTAATTTGCCTYTCTGTGCTATTCCTCTCCTGCATATAAATTCCATAATGGTTAACAGCTTGTTAGTGTGCGGAAGGATCGGTCTGTGTGTGTGACAGGACACTTCATAACAATAAAAAAAAATCCCAGTTTGAAATATTGTATATGCAAGGTAATGATAAATTAAAAGAAAGTCGCCGTAAATTCTGCCATTGGTCTAACTAATCTGCGCCTTGGTAAGTCTGCCTTGCAGTAATTAAGAGTCAGCTTATCTCCCTGTGGCCATAACCTGGAGACTCTGCATCAAATGCTCCCTTATTTTATGTGCATTTTTAAAACCMGCAGTTTAACACCGACTAGCACTATTTAAACAACATATAAGTGAATTTATACCTCCAAGAGCAGATGTTACGAGAGCTGAATATACAGCAGGCTGACTTGGTTACCGCTGAGTGAAAATACCAGCTGCTGCTCGAGTGTTAACGGTTCGTGCAGAAAGCCTCCAGGCAGGGTGCAGCTCTCCCTCAGCTTGGTTTCGGGGACTTGGTTTCGGGGACTTGCTCTTGAGTTCACTTGTAACGTTTTGGGGTGTTTTTTTTTTTTTTTTTTTTGCTTGTTTCTATTTCGTCTCTGTATTTTCCTGCAAAATGCTTCCTTCCTCCTCCTCAGCAGTGGGCCCTGCAGCATGCTTGGGAAAAGTGGCTGCGGAAACCTGCGGGTTTCCAGGTCGCTTTCTGAGGCTTTGCCTCGCACTGAGCAGGGAGGAGGCAGGAGCAGGCAGGGCCTCATGGCTCCGTGTCAGCAGCAGAGCACGCGGAGTCCTCCTGATGGATTGTGCCTTGTATCCCTGAACGTGCCCGGCCACTCCGCCAGGCTCTTCCCGCCGGGCTCAGGCTGTAATTGCTGCTGGCCTGGATGCGCCGCACGGGGCTTCGGAGCCGGGTGCCGAGATTGTTCCACTGGCCCGTGGCGGGGAGCAGAGGGGGCAGCAGCCCCTGTGAAATTCACCCTCGTGCTTCCTCATGTTGGAGGGGATGGAAATGGCAAAGCTGAAAGAGGTGGTTTTGTGAAGCAGCTGTGTATTAGCAACGAGGCTGGTTGTGATTATAAACCTGTGATTTTCACACAGAGAAAGAGCCGTTTTTCATTAATTAACTCATTTGTAAGTTTTACTGGTACTGAAAGACTGGAAAGCAGCAATGTACCTTTTTAATATTCTTGACGTTACAATTTAAAATAATACTAGGATAAAAGTGCCCGTAATAGAAGCGATAACCAGCTCCTCCTCAGATTCAGGTTCCTTTGATGTCACGTGGGTCTCTAGGCATGCATCGTTTTTAGCATGTTTACCTGTCTGATTCAGAGATAATCACAGAGTCCTTGTTCCTTTCTCCGGTCTTTGTGTCATATTTTTCAGGGGACAGCTTAGGAAGCTGTCCCGTTAGCCCTGTAATGGATGTTTTTCCAAACTCAGGGCAGCATTTTGCCTCCGTTGCCCTTCGTGTTGCCTGAGGCCGTTCCTCAGTGACCTGCAGTACAGAGCACTTGGTGTTTGGTTGTAGTTTGGTGCCAGTAACKGAGCCACGCAGTCTCTGTGCCTCACCAAGTAGAAACAAGTCTTGTCTCAACCAGGTCGCCCACAAGTGTAGTGAGTGGTGCCTGTTGTGCACAGAGAGAGCCATGGAGAGCAGAGATGCAGGTTGGTGATGTGCGTTTTTAAAGCTCCCTTCTGGTTTCCCCAAAGGCCTCTGGAGGAAACGACTGGTGTGGAGGAGGAACATCCATGGAGTAATATCCCAACAAAACGACACGGGCTGCTTGGGTGACGGTTGACACTGGGCTAGGTCAAAATTTCTACTAAAGAAATACGTGATGATCTGGAGATCCTCTTGATCAGAGCTTTAAGAGCTTTAAATCCTTTTTTTTTTTTTTTTTTTTTGAATTTATTTGAGTGTGACCACCACACTTTGTATGTACAGAAAATACCTTACAGACAGTTAAAGCAGAAGCCAGTAAATAATTGAATCTGTAAGAGCGTAAGAGAAGGTTTTAACTGCACAGCTCTCCAGCCCTGTGCTGAGGGAGTTGGAGGCTCCTGTACCCTCCGTGCATGCATTAACAAGGCACCTTTCCTGTTGTAGTGATCCGTGCCAGGTTTACTGTGTTCTGACCTATCTTTAAGGAATAGGTAGGTCGTGACTAGGACTTTTGAAGCTGCAGCACCACTGTCAGTTTTAAATTAAAAGGTATTTACATGTGTATTTTGGGCAGATGGAGAGGCCACAGCTCCTACTAAAAGTTCAAGAAGTTTGAACATAGGCAAAAAATCAAGAGAGCAATTGAAAGATGGCTTATTTTTATTTTTTTATATGGCTAGTAATATAGAGTAAAACCATGAGAACAATGAATAGTCTATAATCAATGCACTAACCTCCTTTTTGATGACATTTCCCTCTCACTTTACCCAAGCACAAATGATTGGTTAAACCCAGGCTAAAGTAGGTTCTAATTACCACRTATTTGTGCCTCTGACTCCCATTCGTGGACTTATTTGATTATAACAGAACTTGAAATGTATGTGAAGAGATACAGAGGGAAGTATRTGCTCCTGGTTACGACAACTTGAGCAATTTAGCAGCATCTGTGGAAAGCCTTTGGGAGAGGCTCTTAGAGCTGTGAAATACAGGAGCTTGGAGCCTCGCTGCTCCTTCACTGCCTCCTCAATACCGCTCTGCTCCGCTTTACTTCCTTCAGAGACCTTTGAGGAGGAAGAGCAGGAAAAAACCAACAGTAGGTCCAGCATTTCCACAAGTGAAACACCACATTATCTGCTGACAGAAGCACCCAGCGGGCTGTCCTCAGGACTGTCCTCAGGACTGTCCTCAGCTGGCAAGGGGGCCGTTTCTTTAGATATTATCCTTCCTCTTGGGAAAAAAATGAACTAGGACGTGTTCTTGCCAGGCTCTTTCCAGTCTTAATGGCTTGTAGGCACCTTGAGGCCGAGCAGAGAAGAGCGAGTGTGGATGGGAACGCAGAGACGGTGCTGGACACTTCTGTCCCCACCTCCTTCCCTGATGCCGCCYGTTTGCACCTCCCTGCAGTCGGGAGTGCTGCCGGTGCCAGGCTGGCCCGGATGGGAACGGCAGTGCAGGCAGAGGGAGCCTCTCAAAGCTCTCTGTTCCTGACTTTTTTTTTTTCCCCCTCACATTCTTTGGAGGGTTTTACTTTTCTCCTTGCTCCATCTTAGTTTTAATCCTTCTCATCCTTTAAGTGTGCTCTTTTAATTTCCTCCTTTTTCACCTCGCAAGCTTTGAAGGTTTCCCTTTCTCATTGATTAAGTCATTTATCCTTTATTAGACCGTTCCATCCCACTTCCTGCTTTCTCTTTTATCCTTTTCTTTCTCTTTTTTTTTTCCTCCTCCTGGACTCTTTTCATATCATCCTCTCCTTGTTCAGGCTTCCTGCCTCCCCCTCCTCTCCGCCTTTGTTGTTCTCTCCATGGGACAGGTACATCTCATGAAAAGGTGCTTTGTTCCGAATGTATCTGCCTCGGGGCAGCTATTTAATGAAAAAATCAGCTTTCCGAGCTCCCATCCCTCTGAAGCCCTACGCAATAAATGCCAATTACAGTTTTACACAATTAAAATAACCATGCTATATTTCTTTTTTAATATTAGTGTCTCCACATTAAAGAAATAGCGCTGTTCCATGTGTATGTTTGTGGGTTTTTGAAACACAAAATAAAGATGATACTTCCTGTCTAATCCACATCATTATGGAGTATTTTCTTTAACCCTTCTTTTCTTTTGTGAGTGCATTCCAACCATCCGTGGAAGGGTCAGGAAAACACAAACATAAATACTTATAGGAAGTCTCATTCCTTTATAATCGAGGGTGAAAACTACCATCCTGCCTGCTTCTGATCCCACTTATACTCCTGGGGCAGGAAAGCTGTTAGAAAATTGATCCAAAAAGAAAAGGCAGACGTTTCTCTTGATGGCTGTTGTGGTCACGGGGGGAATTTGCAGCTGGGGTGAGAAGGCGATGGGAGAGCGATGCAGAAGAGCAGCCCTCTCGGGTGGTTTTCTGAGTGCAGAACAACCTTAACCTCTTGGGTGCTGGGCTCGCTGTGCTGCCCCTGGGAAATGAGGGTTTCCTGGATGCCCTGTTGTGCTTTCAACAGGATTAGAAGCTGGAATGAAGGCCAAGTTGGTACAGGCAGCAGCACTAATTCCCGCTGGTGTGGCTCTGTAGGGGAGCTCATCTCTGCCTCCGCAGGGAGATGCTCTCACTCACCTGAAACACCCGTCTTTCACCCGTGCGTTTGGTATCAAGTGCTTGCTTGACACTCACTGTACAGAAATTAACGTCTCTGTTTGTTGCTTTGCCACATGCAGTTTCTACTCGTCGTCTTTGTCTCGTCCACGCTCCTGTTCCCACTTCATACAGCGCCGTGTTGCTGCTTGCAGTGCATGGCCTAGGGTAGAYGACTGGGTTTTAGCAGCTGAAGCTCTTCTAATGATTATTACAGAAATATGTTTTAGAAGTAAGGATCTTTTTTTTCCTCCCAGAGCTTTGTTGACATTATTAGATGATATTTTAAAAGTCAGATTTTTACCAGACAAAATTCAAGCTTAGAATTGCAGATTTCTCAAAAGAGATTAATGGTGTAAAGAATTATTGAAAGCAGTTTGAGGAACTGTGTTCTTGGTAGTGTTTCATGCTCAAATAGTCCCATTAGATAAAGTATTTTTGCTCAAGAGGTGACAGGCAGTCAGCAAGTAGGACTTAAGCATCATGACTGTATGTAAAAAAGATGGTTGCTTTTTGCATAAGTGGAAGGATCACAATATTAGGGTGGCATCAGGACATGATTGCAAGAGTGGCAACACATTTGTGTCTGAGTGTGTGATGAGTGATTAGCTGATGGACTGTGGATAAACAGAATTGAGATGTGCTGGGGATATTGATTACAATCAAGATTTTAGCTGGTGCTTTGAGGCTTTTAGTCGAGTCGCTGCTGGCTTGAGGCTGTTCTGTAGATGATGCAAGCGGGGTCAATCCTGGGAGCCTCCTGGGAGGGCAATGGGTTTGCTGCTGCTTGGAGAAATCTCTGTGGTTATTCCTGGCCAGCGTGCCGGTCAGTAGCCGTGCTCTGCACCCCTGGCCTGCTCTGGGACTGGGATGGCCTCGTGTCCCTCCCATCTGCTCTGGGATGTGGGGTGGCCTCGTGTGCTTCCCACCTGCTCGGGGACGTGCCATAGCCCGTGTTTGGGCCATCAAACAGCCCTCCCGTTGTGCCAGGGTGACTGGCAAAAGATTCCGGTGGGCCTCCTGGGAGGAGTTGGCTGGTGGGACTTGGAAGGAATAACCTGGAGCAGACTGGAAACAGGGCCAGCTGTTTCTGGGCAGCTGTAGATCCAAGGATCTCTTCCACGTACCCTAGGAGCACGGCTGGGACCAGGCATTTCCGAGAAAATCACAGGATAGATGCTGCCGTTATATCCTAGAGCAGAAGTTGCTCCTGGATGCTTTCCTCCTTCCCTTGTCAGCTGTCCTTTCCTCCGTTTATTTTTCTCATCCTTCACCTCTCTTCCTTCAATGTTTTTTAATGCTCTTGTATGCTAGTGGGAAACATTTTTGACATGTGTTAGTGGTTGTCTCTACACATTTGCCACTGCACTTGTTTTTTTCCTTTCCCAGTTGTTTGCAGTTTTAAGGGATTTCATTGCCTCAAGGCTAGTATTTCCTCTTTTTACTAAAAAAAAAGAAAAAGAAAAAAATATATATTTAAATAATTTTTCTTAAAGGGCGAGCACCATAACTTAACAGTTAATAAAAAATTATATTTTAATCTCATTCCAGATTTTAGAAGAATGTGAACAATCTAATTCTAATCATATTATTGTTTTAGCCGTGTGGGAATTTCATACCCATCTCTCTCAGCCATATGTTTGGTATGTCATTATTCCASTTATGCTGCAAAAATGCACTGTGTAACAGAGCAGTATGAATTACCCAGGCTATATTAAGACTTAGAATCAAGCAGACAAAGAAAGGTGAAAAAAAAATCTGTGTAGGCCTCACATCTAGAATTATAGTCCTTTAAATCTCTATTCACCTGTAAATTGTAATTACAAATTACTTCTTTTGTTGTTTTTGTACGGAGTGTCTGCAAAGGAAACACGCTGACTCTGTAGAAGAAACTACCTTGTAAAAGAAACACCCTCCAAGGAAGTGATTTCCATTCATTTATATGACACTCTGAACCGATTAATGAGACCAATATAATTTTTATTTTGGAAGTAATGGCTTGAATTATTTTCTTCAAAATTGTTCATATTTTACTTGGCTGTTTATTTTCTGTTACATTACTTACCAGATTTATGGAAGGTACTTGTAATAATCGCATACTTCATTTGGTGCAGTGAATATACATTGCTGGGCAGCCTTATGCATTGCCTCACGTTTTGCTTTTGCAGCTGAAGGCCAATTTCACTTCTGCATTAATGCATCTAATTGATTATTCAAGTTTGAGGTTTGTCCTTGAGGTTTTGGGGGACTTCTGCAAGCTGCTCTCATTTTTGTGTTCATGTTGTATGCGTGCACAGTGCAGTTCTAAGTTTATGATTCTATATGTGACAGGTTTGAAACAAACTCCTATTCAGCACCCTTGTAGCTCTGAAGACCACAACATGCCACTGCATCGTACATCTGCCATTTAATTTTATATAATGATTTCCAGATCAACAGCCAGTAGTTGCTAATACAGAAGTAAGATTTTGTAGAAATATTTTGAGCTTTTTGATTGCARTTTTCATATTGCCTCCATCCTGTGGGCAAGAAGAGCAGGAAAAGTGAACTYTTCTCCTTGGGGCTTTTGTGCTTACCTACCGTGGAGGTGGAAGCAGTGTGCAGCCTTGTTTCTGCATACAGGGAAGTATCTSTTTTAGAGCCAGCCCTTCGATTTTGCCTGAACCTGGTGGTTTCAGAACAGCACTACAGGAGTGTTCTTCCTCTTGCAAACAATAAACATGCCACATCCTTAAAAGACCAAGTGTGAGACATAGCTCCAAGTGCTTGGTTTCGGTGCCAGGAATAAGTGGGTTGGAGAAAGCTTAGCACCCTTATCCCTAGGGAGATGCAGTTTATCCCAGGCGATAACAGACACAGTAACTTTTCACTTGAGTTCTAGTAGATAGCAAAGACAAGGCACAAACATAACTGATATTCGTCAAGTGATAGGAAAATGTATTTTTCCTGACATACATTTATACATGTATGCGTCTGCACAAATACCTACAGTATTTGTATGGAGTATTCAGACTTAATCCAAGAGCCATGGATATTATATTCTCAATGATAATAGATATTATTAGATATTATAGTATAGATATTATAATAATATATTATCAATGACTTGATTTATTCTCCTTCTCGTAAGTGTGGATGACTTTCCTAGAGCCACGTGCTCCTCAGGTCTCAGTTTGTTCCTCTGTGAAGGAAAGAAAATGACAAGTCGACAGGGATSCTCTTACTGTTACAGAGGTGAGACTAAACCTAGCTTCTCTCTAGCATCTTATTTCTTAAAGTTTGCTTTTCAAACAAGTTGCTSTTTGCTCATTAATGATTTTTTGATTTCTCTGTTTCCATAACACTGCCAGAAAAGACAAACAAATAAAAATGGTGGATGTGGTTAATCTCAGCCCTTAATGAGATGGCCTTTAGCAATTAATTGATAGACACTGAACATATTTTTTGTAGCTGAGTAAAACTCCATTCCCAGCAGATATCAAATTTGCTGTTCCCTCATTTATATGAAGAAAAAAGGTTAGAGAAGAGCCACTATGATCTCTCACTTCAGCACTGTGAAGCACTGACTGTGGTGGCCAAACCTTCTTTTGGTAGTAGATGTTTAAGGAATATTCAGTCGTGCCTGTATTGAGCCTTTTACATGGAAATGATCTAAACCAGAGGGTGGAACGTAAAGAGTCTCAAAATAGGAGTCATCTCGCTGAAAAACATCATGAGTGCTGACAACTCTATGCTGTGGAGATATGATCAACAATCACCAATTGAACTTTACCTAAAGAAGCTGTAAGGATCCCACTGGAGAAACACAGTGAAGCTTGAGCACATTGACCTAGGAAGTGGCAATCATTTCTTGCCACGTGGGTTACCACCACGGTTAGGGAGTACGATGGATAAATCTGTAGAAGCCAGGATTCACGTCAAGGCTCTTGGATAAAGCCCGGGATCCAGAGGCGTTGCGGGATGCCTTTGTGTCCTTTGCCAGCCCCTGGTTACTGTCAGCGCTGGTCAAAAGCCGGATGCACTCGTCCACATTACTGGCTGTTGGCCAAGGCAGACTTGTTGCATGCCAGGAGCCACAACCAGCTGGGTCCGAGAATAAATACATCCCTTGTCCTTCTTAAGATCAGAGCTTAAGTTTTTTCTTGTGTCTAGACTGCTACCATATCGAGGTCTGGCTGCTCGCCAGGGAAGTGCTTTGAAGAGCAATTGCTCCTTGCTGTTTCAAGAAGTCCTGTGCGGTTGGAAAAGGCTCTGAGTGTAAGCTGCTGAACGTGGTCTAAAGCCGAGCAAGAGCCTTGATACCTTCATACTTGGCTATGGATGCCTGACTGTCCACCACTTTCTTTGCTCGCTGATTTAAGGCACCGGATTTTTCCTTAGCCGGGCTGTGAACTCCAGCATCCATTGGTAATATCAAGCTTGGTCTTCTCATACTTGACTCTTTCTAGAGAGCAGACTCCCTTGTCTGTACTGCAGTGAGCGCTCCAAAGCAAGCCTAACATGTCCCATCTTTTGCATCGTCCTCAAAGGGAGTGTTTTCCACCAAAGCAACATAGAGAGCAAGGTGAGCGAGCTCACGATACTCAGAACAGAGCACCTGTTGTTCTAGCTGAAGAAATGGGGTTTAGTAGATCGTGTGCCCTGTTTCCTGACATTTCTGAGCAAATCCTGATTCTCTTCTGGAAATTGTTAGGAGCTTCATGAAAATCCTCCTGCTTTCAGGGGCTTTTGCWATCCAAAGAAAGGTTATTGGAACGGAACAATCCATGTACATTTGCCCAGTGCTATGCGCTGTTCCTACCTGCTAAGCGAGATGCTCTGTTTGAAAGATCAATCTTCCAGTCCTGCGAGGAGGCTGACATTTCTCATTCCTACCATGCTGGTAAATTTTTTCTTCTCACTCCAGTTAGTGACAGCCACACTGACACATACTTGAAAAAGAGACATTTATTTCCACTGCAATGACTGGTTCTTTGAGCTGATAATGGCAGCGTGCATCTCCATTCCCTGTAGCAGAAAACAAGAAATTTGGAGCTGTTCCCAAGAAAATACTTCAAGCTTGTTTGTGGAAGATGTACCAGATCTCCGGTGTGATGCATACAGTGCATGAAAAAACRAGTTCTAGAAGAGGAAACAATAATTTCTTAGCAATGTTTTCTTCTTATTATGTATGTTAGTAGCCACTTGTGAAACTTCTGGATTTCCAGATTGCCTTGAAAAGAGAGTATATAATATACATAAAGTGCTATAACACCCATACGTGTTACAATTCATTTGAAGGTTTTCACCCAAAACTTCGCTGAGATGAAGAAAATATTTTGGAAATAAGACTGGTGTTCTGTGTTGCTGCAGAAAATACTATGGTGCAAGAAGCTTATTTTGCAAGTGYTGCACCAACCTTTAAAATAGCTCTTCACCTCTGTTGGTATTCAGATATGTGAGGCTGTCTGCAAACTCCTGGTTTTGCTTTGTAAGATAACAAAGTGATTTGATGCAATGATTGTTTTTAAATGGTAGCAACCACGTAAATGTGTAAGTAGATAATAAATAATAATAAAAAAAGACTTGGGACCAGAAGTACCTGCTTAAAAATAGGTGTTCACACATGCAGGGCTTCACGCTGTTTTTATTACAGATATAGGCTCTGCAATTCATCAGTGCTTCTGTTCTGTTGATAATCTGTCTGCTTGGTGTTGTAAATAACTTACACTTGCTGACAGCTATTTAGACTTCCAGCTTTCAGAAATGCTACTAATTGTCCATATTTGCCACTTCCAAAAGCATTTACTCTTTTCCCGAGGAAATTTTTGCATCTAATGTGCCTTAAACTCTTCACTGTTTGTTTGTGTGTGTGTTCTTTTAAAAATGTGTATTTCCAAAGTGTGAATCTCTCTTTAACAGATGGAATTCACCTGAGACTATAGAGCAACCTAGTAAGTCTACAGGAGGCTTTTACCGTGCACATTGCTTGTGGTGTTGGTTTATCCTTCTGGAAGAGGGATATGTGGGCAGGACCCCCTGTGCTTCGTGTCGGGCTTGGTGGGAGATTCTCGGTTGGGGGTCTGGTGGGCACAGGGGCTCGCTTGCCCAGGATGGTGCTGCAAGGCCCCAGCTCTGCCCGCAACAACAAGAGATTTTCCCACTTCCTTCGCCATGGGCTTGCCACGAGGCTGTCCTCCCTCCCGAAATGTTTGTTTTTAGCCCTGATAGTAGCTATCAAAGCGCGTTAAGTATCGGACCCCTCCGGCTGAGACCATCTGTCTGGCACGAGTCGCGCYGCCCCCTCGCACGGGATGCTCCGCACAGTCGCCCCGCTCCCAGGGAGGGGCCGCCTCCCAGGGCAGGTTTTCCCGGGAAATTCATTTACTGCAGAAATTAGGAGGTATCAGGAGACTTCACATCAGTCCTTTTTTTAAAAAAAAAAGAAAAATATATATGATGCAGAACTTGTAATTCTAGCAGAAGGCGTAGAGCTGTAATGAATCATTCCATTTAGCCTTTCCTTAGCCCAGAAGAAGATGCAGCCTCTCCTGCTGTCGCAGTTGCCCAGAAGGCAGCAGCATCCTAGAGCTCAGCCTGYCCSCTCTGCTACTATGCACAAGTTTGCATTACTTCTCCCTGAACCACGGTGGTGATTTACTTTGTTTTTACTGTTTTTCCCCCTTTTTTCCCTTTTTTCTCTTTTTTTTTTTTTTCAAAATATCTATTTTTGGCTTTGCTCTTTTGGGGTCTTCACACATAAGTAAGTATGGCTGGCTACTTAAATCAAAGCCTGTAGTTGTGAGCTGTGATTTCCTTCTCCTTTATCTATTCTGTCAGTGTCTCTCTTAGAACTACAGCAGTTTTACTAAGAGGGAAAGCCTGCAACGACACGGATCAGCCACGCTTTTTTAAGGATCTTGGTTCAGGCAGGAGCTGTAAAGTTTAACTGGAATCTGATGTGAAAAATCATCTGCTGGAAACAGCTTTGGAGCAGTAACACCACCAGGACATGACGAAAATCTAAATAGGAAAGGCAAAAGGTAGTCATTTGTGAAAACATACCTGGAATTTAAATGTGAGCAGGAATGTGCTTCACAGTTTGCTGGGTTTTATAGGAGTTTTATGGTTTTTTTTTTTCATGCTGTCRGTATTTCCCCCCCAACTAATTTTTTGCCTGCTGCCGAGCAGAACCGCGGTCTGTTGAAGCTCCTCAGCTCACTGCACGTTTGGAGAAGAAGGGATGGATTGGTGCTCCTCTCCGCTGGAATCAGTGTCCAGCGACGCCTCTGGAATTGCYGCAGACGCGGTTCGGATTCTAGCTAGGAAGGCTTTGTGGATAAGTTAAGGTGGAGGGAGGCAGTCGGGGTGAGCGGGGGCTTTTGTTGCAGCTGTTGGCAGTTCCRAGCCCGTGCTTGGTTTGAGAGCGAATGAGTCTGTGCTGCTCTGACAGGGAAGCAGTTTTACTGGAAACCCAGAACAGCTCTTAGGAAATCTTTTGTAAGGGGCTCGTTCTTTTGATTGATGTCGAACTAGACTTGATTGTCATTAGAATAGAAAATATCTTACTAAAAGGAGTTTTTTTTTTTTTTTTAATCACAAGGAGGAAGAGCAAGTTCTAATTCACCGGTAAGCCTAAAAAGCTTATTTAAAGTCATTAGAGAACAATAGTTCCTCAGTTTGCTTGTGTGGGGGCCTCCCCCTCTTATGCATTTCTTTTCCCTGACACTATTAAGAGAAAAAAAGTATTCAAAAGCTATTTTGGAAGCTTAGCGCCCTATTCTTTTCCTCTCTTTCATGTTCTGACTATCCTTTATACTTGATAATACATAGATCAATTAATTGATATGGAGACAAAAATTAATCTGGCGTCCTGCTGCTTTATTTCTCTTTTGATCTGAGGCCTAAGCTGTAGTCCATCAGGATTTTTACCTTTAACTCTAGAGGCCAGAAGTAAGCTTGTTAAAAAAAGGAGGCAGTAAAAGCAGCAAATCACTTCTGCCTTTTCCATAAAAGTTTGATCGGTACGATTTTCTAATAAAAATGTGTTTGCACTCTCATTTTTATTAATATTTTTCTCTCCTCCATTCCGTTTTGCATCTCATGGGTGTATTATTCGTTCAGCATCTTCTTTGTGGAGTTCTGCTGTTTCTTGCCCATGGTTTCTTTTTCATCTCCCTGCCCCTGTTCCTTTTTCATCTCCTCCAAAGCGGAACCTGCGTTCCTCTTATCAGAGTTATTTCCAATCTGATGAAACAAACCCACCTATTTGCGCTTAGAAGTTTTGTATTTTGTTTTCCCATTCCTAGCTTATCTTCTACTAGTTTTACTAGAGTGGTCTTGTGTTCACAGGCAAGGCTGGGCATGCAAAAGTTGCTCTGGACTTTGATCCCTCATAATGAACTATTTCTGGGGTCTCCAGATTGCCTTTGGCTTTGTACACTTGCAAATGTTGAGGAAACAACAAACAGGGGGGCTTAACGAGAGGAGAATTTCCTCATGACTCCTAGGAGTGAGGAAATCCAGTGGATTTCTCCTTCATGGAAGTTGGCTGTCACATGGCAGTAAAAAGCTTAGTAAGTGGCTGGAGATCCTTCAGATGCAGTCTGGCTAACTGGGAAGCATGGCAGGTTTTTGTAGCACTGCTTGTGTCAGCTGTCAGCGTTGCAGAATCATTAATTACAATTTTTTTTCCTCAGGTTAATGTCTTTCGAAGCCCTTTGTTTTTAATCTGTACAATAGTAAATTGCTTTGACAAATTTTCTTGAAGTATTTGGAACCAAAATCAGAAAACAAAATGCTATGAAGTGTCAAAGATTACGTGCTGTTTATGGTTTGGGTAGGAACTAAAATGATCCAGTGCGAGCAAATCTATTGCAAAGCTGTGCATCAGTCGTTGCAAATTCTGGGCGCCCTGTTGGGAGAGCTGAGCTTTCCCTTCCAGCACAGCGGCTGCCGGTCTCCGAGCTCCGCTTTCCCGCCTTTTGGAAGTGCCCTTCCTCCCTGCGGGAGCAGGTGGGATGTGAAGCGGAGCCTGTGGAGCGGGCGATGCCCAGCCCWGGGACGCTGCTCTGGGCACTCTGTCCTCTGGCAAAATAACGAGTTGGTTGTGGGTGCTGCACAGGGCAGCCCCACGCTGCAGTTCCCATCTGTGTCCGGAGTGGACGGAATTGTTGTAATTTCCCACCGTACGAGAGTATTTTTCCCCCGCTTTTATCTCCAGGTGAATTTTTGGAAATAAGTGTATGCTGGTTGACCCTTCAAGGGTTCTGCTTGATTTTGCAGCCCCCCAGCCCTGGCAGGGGTGTAGCAATGACATCTCGGAGTGTTTCTGCTGCCCGCTGCTTGCCTTGGGCCGGGGGGTCACGTACTGTGGCCCTGGGATCCTGAGTCCCCTGCTTGACTCCAGTTCATTCCTTATGCACAGTTACCATCCCATGGTTTCCCTGGACAGGCCTCAAGTTACATTTTTTTTTCTTCTTCTTTTTAAAGCAAGATGATAAGGGTATTACCCCAGCAGGTTAAATTTCAATTTATTTTAGCTGTGTCTCCGTACTGCTCTTTCTTCTTAAATCCCTCTGGGGATAAAGAGGCCACTTTTAGGCAGCCTGTGTGTTGAACTAGTTTCGCCATAGCTGTTCTCTCCGACGCTGAAATATTTATCTCTGCTCCAGCTTTGATAAGGCGGCTAAGCCGGCCTCAGCTCGGTCCCAAGCCGGCGAGGTTCCCGCTTACCTGGTTGCTTCAAAATGTCTGCCTCGTGCCTGAGAGCGTCGGCATCGCTCTCCCCTGATCCAGGGGGAATTTGTTCTCCCAGRCGCCCTCCTGCAGCCCGCCAGCTCTTGGAGCTGCTTTGCTTCATCCGGACCCCCATGTATCCGTATAAATGTCCGTGGATGAGGGGCCCCCCTTTCACGGTGTCTGGATGAGGCCCGTTCTGGCGGTACCGGTGCTGCCTGAGGGGCTAGGGGAGGCCGCGGGAGGGCAYGTGGGAATGAACCATTGATCCCAGCTAATGGAAAACGCGCTTTAGAAGGGATCCAGTTCGATTACCACCGCGGGCCGCGCAGCGCGGGATGCAG
Organism: Nothoprocta perdicaria; assembly: GCF_003342845.1. Classification (NCBI taxonomy): domain Eukaryota; kingdom Metazoa; phylum Chordata; class Aves; order Tinamiformes; family Tinamidae; genus Nothoprocta; species Nothoprocta perdicaria. The sequence goes on along the minus strand of NW_020454427.1, from coordinate 7,852,730 downwards.
CGCGCCGGGAAACCGCGTACCAAGTAAAGCCGCCCCGTTCTTCCTTTCARCGCCGCCGCCTCTGGAAGAAATATCCAGGTTCCGCACAAGGGAAAGTATTTCTTCCTGCAGTTACTTGCCTTCCTTCACTAGGTATTAAGAAGAGTTATTTCTGTCTGGGGCCAAAAATATTTGAGAAATGTAGTCTGTTTGTGAYGGCCTCTAAGGTTTAAGTTTTATTGACTTGGCACATCTTTGTTTAAATAGCAAGGAGGGCAAAAATAAGCAGTCTGGAGATGCCTTTCGAACCACCCCTATCTCATTTCTAACAAATTGGGGAAAAAARGCAAAAAAATCTTTTCTTTACAAAGATGAACACTGCTGATGTACATCTYCACTGCACTTAGATGCGGGGGAAATGTGGCATCTGATGATCTATCTTATGTGCGAGCAACCTCCGTTTTAAAAATCAAGGCAATTATAAGATCTGGGGAACTAAACATGTTACTTGTGAAAATAACGTGTGCAAATTACCTCTGTGTAAGTCCCTGTTTTGTGATTGTTTTTTAATAGGTAGTTGTTGGAATTTACACTAGTGTTTACATTGCAAATTAAGATGATTTTGTACAGATTTAAATTAGGAAAGAGTTTTTCCTTTGGAAAAAAACCTCTCTGAATGATCTAGGTTTCATTTCAGCCTGGAGAATTGGCATGATTTTAAACTGCAGGGCATATTTGTTGTGAACCATGAACAGTCTGTATGAAACCTGAAAAAGATTTGTGAAAACAGCCTGTAATAAAAATCACACATGCTTCATAAAACACTACTTGATAGATATCACTTGCACCATTAAGAACTAAACGACAAAGGATGTAATTTCAGTTCTGGCATGCAATATTAATGGAAAGCCTTTAAAGCATCTTGCTGATGGGATCTGTGACAACATGACATTGAAGAATTACAGACTAGAGACATCTATCTTAATCAGATTTTCAAAGTAAATGCCATAAAATAGTTATTCTATCTTCACAGGGTCACATATCACATATAGTGTATAGGTTTTTAGCTTGTTTATTCTGAAACTATCAGAGAAAAAAATTGGCCTTTCAAGTAAGTTTTGAAGTTCAGTTCGTATATGTTACCAAGCTTTTTTGTTTGGGGGAAAAGAAAGGTTTTTGATAGCATTCGGAAAGAAAGTTAGAAACTGAAGGCATGTATTTGCTACAGAAAGATTTCTGAAACATTTTGAAAGACTAAATTCTGTAATRTACCCAGCCACGCACAGGATGATCAATGTGAGTATGTTGGGGGAAGGACGCGTTGCTAAAAGGATGTGGAATGGAAATAMAAAGTTACCTTTAGCTTAAAGTAGTGCTTCTGTAAATAGCACAGCAGAACAGTTTAACTGAAAGACTTTGGTAAGAATATTTTTCTTCATTTCCTGAAGGCTACTTTCTTTTTGCATTAGATAGTAGGTTGCACATGATTCATCTATCTGTTTTCCACTGTATGCTTAGTCCATAAAGGACAGGTTCCTGATATGCTATAGGAAATCAGCAACATACTCTCTGCGGTTAGAAACACCAGTGTTGTGTGTTGGGGACTGTCCTACCCCCTCCAGKGAGCTCCTCCTGCGCCTCTCCTCTTACCATCTGGTAGATCTTAAGGCAGATACTCTCCACATGGGCACCATGAGACCTTGAGTTTCTCCACAGCCAAATTAGCCTCTCTCTTTCACAGGATGGATTTTTTTTTTTTAACATAATAAAATAATGTTTAGATTTCAAGCAAAATGTATAATGCCAAACTCGAGTTTTCTTTCTTTTCTTTTTCCTTCCAAACTCAGGACACAGAAATAAGGCAAGGCAATCTTTCAGAGCATACCCCGCAGTTAAATTCGCTGGTAGTTGCTCATTCTTGGGTAGTTTGACAGGTTGTCAGACCCTACAGGCAGTGTACTGATGAGGAGACAAACATTGGCCTGCTTTGATCAAGCCACTTGTATGACTTTTTCCCATTTTATATTATAATAGTATACACACACTCACACAAGCTAAAGATGCATATCTTGATCAAAGTGTCCTTGTCACTTCTCTGCGTTTTTGTCACCACAGAGAAGCGTGATACAGGAGCAAGTACTTCAGGAAAAAGTGAGCAGCGATTAATTTTCATTTCATCAGAATATCCATTAACTGGCGCGGGCTGAGAGCACAAATGAACATTTAAATAAGGATTTTTTTTTTCTTTAAATGCCTGATTTTGTGTCTGTTTTCCTTAAATGCAGCTTCTTGTGAAAGGTGCTCCCGCTTGCAGAGTGGACGGGTTGGCTCTGGGAAGCCCTGGCCGCGACGCTGCCTTTGAGACTTTGCTGCCTTGAGGACYTTGAGGAATAATTAAGCCCTGAGACGCACTGTGTGCTGTTTGCAGAGATTTTTTGAGCTAAATCTCCCTTTGGTGCTTCAGAAAGTACTGCAGTACTGCCRGGGATGTGTCCTTGTGTCAGTTAGGTGCAGTTCGGAGTCCATCAGAGTTTGTTTTATTCATGAAATCAAACGAGTTCTTCTGGAAATTACTTTTGATCGCCAGCAACAAGGGGCAGGATTCAGACCAGTGACCTGGAAGGAAGGGTTATCGTTTTTGTTATCGTTCCTCTAAGACATTCAGCCTGCTCCAGCCAGCTCCTTGGAAGGAGCTCGGCTAACGGCTGAGGAGGAAAAGGAGAAATCCTGTTAGAAAGAGATAAGGTTCTTGCCCACCTAGATATTCCATTACGTTACGTTCACATTTAAATGTTTATATTATAATGGAAGTCTTCACTTCTGTGTTTGTCATGAAAACTCAACTTTAATGTTAATTATATACTATATAAAAGACTAATCCTCATCAAGTGGAAGTCACCTCTTTTTCCTAGATGAGTAGCTAGCTGGCAGGTCTCACTGATCTATCTGTTACACAAAGAATTTGCACAAAATGCACCAAATTGTTTTCATGGAGGCTTGGACTGTTTTTCTCCTTTCGATTAACCCCTTTCTCATGAACATCTCTCTGTCTCCTCACTTTTTATTCTCATGTGCATTTTCCTGCGTATTTTTGCATGTTATTCAAATTCAGCAATAGTCAAATGTTAAAATTAATTAAATGTAAATTAGTTTTTGAAAAAGGAAAGAGAAAAGGGTTCTGTAAAAGGCTACAGCGTGCGTCTAATTTACCTCTGCAATTGAAATGGCTGCCTCGCCTCGCTGTCGTTCTCTAGGGTAAAAAACAATTTGAATGTGCTTTGAGAAATTAGTAGAGCTGTAGTAAGAGAGCTTTCTACCCAATTTCTTGTGACTTTTTCAAGTCCTGTACCCATGTTGACATGCGTAATTATCTGGTGCTGGCTTAGGCAGCAAGTGCCTTGAGAAGGTGATAGTGGTTGTACGTGGTGTTCGTGGGCTGGGTGTTGGGCCACTCACTGCTGCAGGAACCTTCTCAGTGAGATGGACGGGGTAGCTCCTCAGTCATTAACGCCAGGACTGGATAAGGAAGCTGTCCTTGAAACACCCCATTTCTCAACATGAGCACACTTGAGGCCATACCTGCTGGTTTTTGGTGGAGACCACACCTTCCTGTTGAGAAGACACCCACTAGGATGGCCCTTAAATCCTTACAAAGCAACGTGGCCATACAGTAGATGCAGCTTTCAGGTATTTGTCCACAGCTGTGTTTTTGGAGGTTTGAACRCTTTTTCTTCTTCCTGGCTTTTTAAGTCAGAATAAAACTCAGGATAATTTTAAACAGTGTGCAGGAAGGGCCAGCTCTAGTTCTGCTGATTGCTTCGCTAACCAAGGGAGGAACTGATCCGTTTTAGGATTCGGGTCCCCCTGGTTGCTGGCGTTGGAGGTCCTCTCCTCTGGCCATAGTGGCCCGTGCAGGACTATCATCACCCATGCAGGAGCAGCTGCAGGGCCTGTGAAAGAAGCAGCTCTGCCACAGTCACTGAATCTCCCCTTGTTTTTGCCACGTCCTTGTCTCTGAAAGCCAGAACGCTTTCCTGCCTGTGGTACTCATTTCTCATTCAACCTATGTGACGTGCCTCAGTTTTCCTACCTATGAAATGAGGCTTAATTGCAGAATGCCAAGATGACATTGAGAAGCTTAGTTACGGCAGAGGTTTTTAGAGTTTTCCCTGAAAGTTGTTAAAAAGACCTGAAAGCAGTTCTTTAGCTATTAACTCCTTAAAAGAGGAGCAAAAAAGTGAATCTGAGTCAGGCTTAAATATAGCCTCTGAAACATGACTGTTGTGATGATTATGTCTTCCTCACAAATCAGTGCTGGGAGATTGAAGTTTCTTTTAGAAATTGCTTGGCAATCAGAGGAGCTGTGAATTGGGGAAATCTGGCAAGCTGACGGGAAGATTGAAAGAGCAGTCATCAGCAATGTCTCCTTCACAGTGATGGCACGGGGGTGAGGAAAGCGAGAGGAACGCGGATTTTAGCTCGATTGCTTTATAGATAGTCTAATCTTGTTAGCCTTGATTGGCTCCAGTTACTATGCCAACATTCGTATCCACCTGTAGCTCCCACCCGGTTAGAAAAAGGTAGGAATTATTCCACTGTTTTCAAGCATTTCTGCTTCTCTGTAGGCTGCGGTTTCCCTGTCAAATCCAGTCGTGTTTGGCTGCCAACAAATGCCGCCTGGCAGCACGTGCTGGAAGGAGGTGAGCAAATCTTGCGGCCCAAACTTTATTATATAAAGTCCTATTTGTCATCTTCTTCTCTTTTTACCCTGGACCCTATGGGCATAGGCTCATCCCTGTGACTCTCAATTTATTTTATAACGTGTCCTGTAGTGTTAGTGTCAGCAATGTTTGTATGTGGTAGGGCAGAAAGACTCTGTGGGTTGATAGCAAATATCTGGGGCAATAATCAGAATCCAAATCAGTGGAGGGAGCAGCTGGGCCATGGGCCAAAGAATAGATTTCCTCCTCTAGCAAGTTACCCATGTRCTTGCTGTAGCGCAGTTTGTTTGGCGAGCACCTAAGCAGCCTTTAGGAGGGAGCCTTTTCCATGCCTCTCGCTCCCCAGGAGACACAGGTCTGCAGGCGCATGGCAGGCACACTGAGGTCCCTGGTTGGACCCACCGGTGTGTRAGCAAGCAATATTATCTTTGCTGATGGAGCTTCCCTCTAGGAGAGGATGCACTGAAGAAGAGGATATACTGGTGCTAAAACCATAGCAAAACAGATTGAACAGGTTGGAAGACTGATCTACAGCTGAGCCTTTACATGAGATGAGGAACGAAGGAGAAGGATTCCGGAATCGTGTTGCAGATTGTAGGAACCGTGGAGGTGATCGTGGCATCACCATGCGACAGGGCCACGCAAGTCAGAGARCCCAAAGAGAGTCCAACACGGAAGCCAGGTCCCTAAGACGGTTTTAATTGATTCATTTATCTCACCGAAAATAAATAAATAAATGGGAGTTAATTTTACTTGTAAATTTTTCGCATAATGTGAGTAATAATTTGTACCTAACATGGATATATTCACACGTGCACATATTTATTTTTGTATATAATATAGGGGCATGGTTAATTCTGCAGCAGCTGAAGAATAGCCTTAATTTAACTCAAATAAAATTTTAAGTAGACATGAAGAAAAAAGGAAAAAAGCCTTTGCTGGTGTTAACCTGTTAAATTATCCTGTAGCTGCCTTTTTGAAACGTACCTTAAGCCCCGGATAGCGATTCTAATCATATACAGTGACACACACTGTAGGTACAGACCAAGCAGTAAGGACAAAGGCTTTTTTCTTTTTTTCATGAGTGTTTTGGGGTTTTCTTTGTTGATTGGTTGGTTGTTCTTCTTATTTGGTGAAAACTTTATGGACTATTTAAATGCTGCCCRTGTTCCGGTGCCAGATTCTGCATTGCTGTCTTCTGTGACAAAAGCCACACCAGAAACCTGGAGAACGGGATTYTCTGTAAAGTAGTTATTCCAAAAAGATTGAATTGATTGAAAAGATGAACTATTTCAAAACTGGTAATGCAGCAGTCCAGAGAACACAGGGAAAAGTAGAGATGCTTCCATAAACTTAAGGCTGCACTTAAAAGTTGAAGTTTAGCATGTCTGTTCCTTAACAATTTCAAGTTTTCTTATGTTCACAACGTTCACAATTTTTAAAAGTCACCAATACGTTTTTGAAAGCATCTGTATAAAGTTCATCTTTATAACCAGTTACGAACAGGGAGGTATTTATGAAGATCAAACACCTCATTTGAGAAGTACCCAAGAGCATTGACAGTACGAGGCGAGCGCAGGCCTYGTGTCCTCTGCTCTGCTGGGGACCTGCATTTGTTGCCAAGTGTGTTCTGCTGCATCACCTCAGAAAACAGATTGCAGTTTGAATTGCAGATCATCTAAGAGAGGAACTGGGTGGAAGCTTAGGCCAGACCCTGGTCAGCAGTGAGCAGGTTATCCTTGTCATTCCCCARTTAAGTGTCACAATTCTACGTGTCACCAGACATCTCTAAATCCTTACCAAARAGAAAAGTGTGTCAGGAGGGTTTTTTGTTGCGTGTTCTGCTTCTGCTGTTGTCTGCTCCTGATGTGCTAGCTGCTGAATTTACAGAGCACCTTTTTAAATCCTGACTTTGCTGGAGGTGTTGGGCTGCCCTGGGGTTTGGGGTTTAGGCTTTATGGGTGTTAGTGCTTTCGTTGAGTCACGAGCTATTTCCAGTGTTGTTCGGTTGGCCTGGCTCTCTGGTCACCTGTGACGTACTCCAAAATGCAGCCACACTGGGTTGTGTGAAACGGGAAAATCTGTTCCGTGCGTGTGTTCTAATGGATGTGACGGTCATTAAGTATATGAGGCTTCTGACGTTGTAATCAGATGTGATTCAGTCTGTTAAATATCCATGAAGCAACATCTGCTTCACAGAGTGACCTTCTGCTAAAGAATACTTAGCATCTATTAGCAGATCATAGTGCAGATCTGCCTTATTTGAAATGCACTAAACTGGAGTAGTCTACTGCTGTTTAGCAGCTAGCTTGTAATAATTTATTGCAGTTAAATAAAGCTTAAAAAACTCCATTAAATAATTATAGGGATTATATGCATTTCGAAAACCTTTGTGTTCTACTGAAATTACCCATTTAATTTCAGGGTTGGTTTGTTAAAAAAAGCTGAAATCTAAAGGCACATTAGGGGATCTGTCAGATGCTGTTTCCTGTAGGTGTTAATAAAACCAGATTTTAAAAAAAAAAAAAAAAAAGAAACAAATTAAAACCAAAAGCAATTTTACCATCTGCTGTATATTAATTAGAACTTTGCGTATCAAGGGTAAACTTGCTCTTAGAGAATGTCACCGAGTGCCTGCTAATAGAATAACATGCAAATCTATTAGATGATGGGATCGCGTCGGGTTCTGCGTTCTCYGCCCGCGATGCATAGCACATATATAGCCGAGGCCACGCGTAACAAACTCCGATTCTCCTCTCTCCTCAGAGCAACCTGCAAATACCCAAGGGCAGTCGACGCTGCAGCCGTTGCCTCCGCCGCACAAGCAGCACTCGGCACAGCACCACCCGTCCATCACCTCGCTTAACAGGAACTCCCTGAGCAACAGGAGGACCCAGAGCCCGGCGCCGCCGGCTGCGCTGCCCGCCGAGCTGCAAACCACACCTGAGTCCGTCCAGCTGCAGGACAGCTGGGTCCTTGGCAGTAATGCGCCTCTGGAAAGCAGGTAAYGGCTCCTCTCTGGAAAAAGCACAGGCACGACCTGGTGAGGGGGTCACAACTGCCACTTCCCTTTACTCAGCCAGCAAAGAGGAAAACTGCAGTACTTATAAAACTAAATAAATAATCCATGTTTTTTTTTTTTTTCCTCTGTTTTCCTTTATAACATGTTTTGCAAAGTAATTGGATTTAGAGAATATGTTAATTTGTAGGACAAGTATTTTCCTTCCTGTTCGTAACACATGACTATGGGCTGGAAAAATTTCCTGCCTCGTCTGCCCAGCTTGTATTTGTCAAACATACCCTGCCCTGCAAATCAAACATCAGGGGGCTTTCACAAACTCCTGTTTCCCTCTAGCACTAGCCCCTGAAGAAACTGAGACACTGAAGAAGTTGAGGCAAGATGTTTCTAAACTTTTCTAGGGTCTCATAAGATGGAAGGACTCACTTAGTTCTGCTATAATGATAAATTTGTCCTCACTCCTTCTTGTCTTTGAGAACTGATAACTGGTTCTAGGAAAGAAAGCAGCTAATATAAAGGGTGACACTAGCTTCTTTGGATGCAGAATGATGTATGATGCAGAATGATCTGTAAAATTACTTTATAGGACCAACTGGCAGAGAGCTGAATTTACCTAGAGTGATTAATTAATACTCCTGTAACAGTCAATCAGCACTAATTTTCTATTAGCAAGAACTGTAATAATGCAATTTAGTCATCAAACTGAACATTTATACCTGTATTAAAGCCGACAGTAGTTCTTGAAAATAGTTACGAAGTCATTTATGTGGATTCTTTGAATCCTTTTAAATCGTATTTTGTAGTGGTCTAAGAGATAGTCAATCTGATTTTGCCTAAGTAGTTTACAGTCTATGCTACCTTAAAAGGCAGCATATATTAGTCACTTTTGTCCCTATAGATATTGCAGGCAATGTTTCTGTTAAGCTTTTGGGACTGGCTATCCCATTTCCTAGCGTTCATAGGCCCTGCTGCATTGCTTAGGAAGTGTAAACACTGTGGGACAGGATTCCAGTGCAGGGATTTCATCATCATGTTCATACAATTTTGTAGATATGATAAGAAAAGTTTTCTTACAGAACTCATGAGTGTGTAGTGAGGGGGGAGTACACCAAGAAGATGTTGGATATTTTCAGGATAGTTATTTGGTCTTCAGAACCTGTAAGATCTTTTATATTTCCTTATGTTGCCATACAGTTCTTAACGTGTTTGTAAAGAAATAGTATTTTAACAAGAATAACACTTCCATCTTCGAATCTTTTAAATGTTGCTGATGAAAAGCTAGGGGTATTTTAATGTTTAAGTTTTGAACACGTGTGCATGAGCTGAAATGTGAAAATTGCACTTAAAAACTGACACAGCCCTATTGTCATTTCTCTAATATTCACATTTGGCTGGAACTCTTGAGGTGAAGAACCCATCTTATTTGTCATTGATTTTTTCCCTTTTTAGTTAAGCTTCCCTATCGAGTGCGATTCTTGGGCTCAGTTTCAGCTATATTAACAACTCTGTACGAGGTCTCTTCCTTCATCCATTTTTCTGCCTAAGAGACAATTTATTTCTTCTTTAGCAGTATTTTGCCTTATGTAGGTATTTAGTTCTCTTCTTCCTCTTCTTCTTCCTTTTCTTCTGTCTTTTCTTCTGTCTCTTCTTCTGCCTCTTCTTTCTGTTCTATCTTAGGTGCCTGCCATTTAGATGTGTAGAATGTGAATGTCAGCATATATATCTAGCCATGTTTCTGTCTCTTTAGGCCCATATTGGTGATGAGTGGCATAAAAATGATATAAAACTCGCTGTGCTGTAAGCTGGAGAGTGAGGAGGCTGATTTTGGGCACGTGCATGTACATGAGCAGAGTGTATTTGGAAAATCTGGAGGAGATTTCATTACCTATTGTTTTGCAGTACTGATGTTTTGGGGCTGTTTTTTGATATACGTTTTATAAGGGTGGATTCAGTTTTGTATTTAGTATGTTACGGTATGACTTGGCTCTGCATAGAGTTACTGCTTTTGTGTAAAGCATTGCTGTTACTGATTAAACGGATGAACTATGAGGTGMCTGATCGATAACATCCAGCAGGAATTCCCAAGCTTTTTTTGTATAAAGAGACTATCTTTCCTTAAAATTTCATGAGGGCCTAATACCACAACTAGCTTTACATGAGTGCCTGTTTCATCTTCGATGCCACCTTTCAATGACGGTGAGGTCACTGAGCAGTGGCAAAAATGGTCTTCACTCTATTGGGGGTCAGTAGAATTTACCTTTAAGGAAAAAAGGAAGTAAGAAAAAGCTTTCAGGTTTCCGCAGCCTTCGTGAACTTGTCACTGGCATTTAATGGCCTTTACTATTTGCCTCTTCCCCAGCCTCCTGCGAGTTTGGTTCAGCTGCAGGAGCAATAGACCTGCTGGGGAAGTCAGCACCGTGCTGCAAGAATAACTTTTGAAGGAATAAAATAGCAGAGCTGTGTTGAATAACTTCACAGTTTGTTCCTTGGAACTGTGCTAGTCAGATACCCAAAGTTATACAGACGTGTAGCAGCATGTCAGGTGCCTGAACACTGTAAGCAAGAATTAGGTAAGCAATTGTTAGGAGATTTTTTATTTTAGCTTTTTATTAACCTGCTAGTAGTTAGTAATGTGTTCTTGAGTATCAGAATCAGGTTAGTTAGGTTTTCATGGCTTTGCATTTTAGTAGTATCATTCTTAAAAGTACTTAAGCATACTCAGTAGATCACTTAGTTATGTTTTCCTGTAAATATTTGCCTGTGCAGAATTTCTCATGCATGATTGCCTGTATTAGAGGGGTTTAAGGAAGAATAAGATAAAATTTGGAACTCTGTTCATAAAAGCAAGTTGGTATCATATCTTCCTGTGTTTCTCAGGCAGTATTTCATTAATATCAGCCTTTGAATATCAAGAGAAAATTTACATATTTCACTGCAGGAGTACTTGTCTGAAAATGTGTTGTAACTTCATCCAGAATCTCTACTAAAGAGTTTGCGAATCCAAGAAGGAAGAGCTTTGCCGTTTCGTACCTAATTGGCAATTTTAAACACCTAAGACAGTATTTTATATGCTAAACAGTGGATTTTGTCATTGGTTAGGCCAAAAAACTAGCCGGTTTCTCTTAGGTTATACTAATACAGCAGAGGGTTTTCTCATACCTAAGCAGACAGTTAAAGACAGACTAGGCAGGAACATTACTATATTCGGTTACTTATCTAGCAATTTTACCAAGGAGGAAGAGGTGAAGAAGTGAATGAAGAAATATTTGATGACTGGAAAATATTTTCAGTCTTTTTGAAGCAATTACCGAATGTGTCAGAATTGGTACTGACAAAACCAGTCTGAGGATGTGAGACTTTGTTCTGCAAACTTTATCTAAACATCTTTTAAGCATGTGAAGATTTTAGGAAGTCTGAAAGTATGATGAGCATCAAGCAACCATATGACTTGACTGAGGTGGAGTGCCAGTGAAACTTGTAATTTTGATGCTGATTAAGGTGTTGATAGTTGTTTCCAGGGAAATTTATGTCGGTTTGTGTAGAGGCTGATGGATTGTCTGCAAAAGCACAGTATTGCTGGCAGCAAAAGTCTGCCAAAGTCGCAATTTTGTGCATTTCACCCACTGAAACAGTGTCCGGTTTAACCAAATCCAAAATCAGTAGTTTCTCCATCTTCCCAGTTCTCCCACATGCAGCTGATTAAACACCTATGACCTCCATTCAGGAGAAGGGTAGTACCAGATAAAAGCACAAGCCAGGGATGGAGTTTCCCAAAACTCTGCGTGTCGCTGTGGTGGCCCTACGTGTCACGGTGATTGCCCCGTGTGTCACGGTGGTCGCCCCACATGTCGCTGTGGTCGCCCCATGGGTCGCTGTGGTGGCCCTGCGTGTCATTGTGGTGGCCCCACGTGTCGTTGTGGTGGCCCCGCATGTGGCTGTGGTGGCCCCATGTGTTGCCGTGGTGGCACCATGTGTCGCTGTGGTCGCCCCACATGGCTGTCCTGTCCATGGAGAAGGTGGCGCTCTGCTTTGCGCAGCTCGGCGCAGGCCCCACTGCCCGGTGAAGGCTGACGTGCCGTAATTACGGGGCCACTGTGCAGGCCTCTTGAGACCAACTCATTTGAGACTGAACAAATAAGTTGTGGTGTCTGGTGACAGAGGTTCCTCCTGCAGCATCGTGGGTCGGTTCTAGCAATCCAGGCCCCTACACTTACCAGCTTCCCTGGTGTGACTAGTGGGTTACTTCAGATTCCCGCTTGGAGCGTTTGGCATGTTTCCTGCGTGCAAGCCCCTCGCTGTCACCGTGAAGACACAGAGTTTCAACCATACTGCGTGTTTTACCTCGTGTCTCTCGGGCCAGCACTGATAGCCCAGATTTCAGTCATATTTGCAGAGCGTTGCTTGGGTTTATCATCTATTTCTTCAAATTTATCTAATAGTGAAGGCAAACACAGACACAGCTTCTGGAAGTGTTTCAAAATGACTATTTTAGGTCCAACGAAAAATACAGATACAAACACAGTGCTGATGCCGAGTTAAGCTGCCTCCCCCTCCTTCGTTTTCTGGCCATTTGTGAGATCCTTGGGGATGCAGCCGGAGCCCTGCCTCCATCCCGCTCTGTGCGGCCCGGCGCTCTGCGTGTTTGCTGGCCGTGTCGTGTGGCCAGCGGGACGCCGGCCCTCCCAGTYCCAGGCCACTTCCAGTCCCTTAGCTCCCGCGCCGAAACAAAGTCCCCAAAGAGTTTAGTGCTCTTCAGCCTGCCTTGCCATGGGCAGCAGCCAGGGATTGTACGGATCACCAAATACGGATCACCAAAGGGTAGTGAGCACCTAATGGGAGCCTTGCAACACTGTGTGTTCAAATTGCAATCCAAGATGGAGTTCAAAAGACAGCACGGAAGGCAGAGAGCTCCCACATCCAAAAGGCAGTTTGCAGTTTTGCTCAGATACAGGCGAGGGAACGGGGTCTGTAAATACTATTTTTTTTTCTGCTCTCCCATTCTTTCATTTGAAATTGCCACTCTAATTTCATCTTTTTGTATCTTTGTGTATAGAAAATTAGAAAATCAAGCAATCCTTGCAAATGGTCATGACAACCTTATAGAGATGGATGTGTTTTCTCCAACATATCACGATAGCAGTTATGGGTATGTGACTCTAAGTGTTTGCATGATGCTAGCTGTTGACATAGAGACAAAATGTAATTTAAAAAAAATGTATTTGACAACAGTCAAATACATCTGAGGCAGTCTTTCTATCTTTTTGTCTTGTGTTCTAAATTGCACTTTAAATGGTTTTTCTTACTGACTTCATAGTAAAAACAAAATGCTAAACTTTGAGTGCAAAATTTTGTTTGCTTTCACTTAAGAATAACAGCACTTAAGAAAATAAGAGTGCATCTGAGGTTGTATTAATTCTCTGTGGCCTGATTTTGCAAGCTGTCACAAACTATTTGCATGAATATACATTTATCAAATCTGATTCATCATCTGTAATATATTTATTATTTAGCAAATGTTCTTTTTTTAAATATTATGCCATAGTAAAGGAGAATGAGGGATCACCAATGAAAGAAGTTAAAATTATATAGCTGTAAGTACAGTTAAGTATAGTTAGACTATAGTTAATAGGTATATTATATAGTAAATTTGTTACAGTTTTTGCAAGCTACTTGGAAATTTTAACTGCTTATAAATCTATAACTGGAAATAGAGAGGTCCAAAGAAATGAATATTTCAATTCATTTAAATAATATTTCTACTATGTAATTGTTCTGTGTGTGTTTAAGTTTCTTAATTAATGCCTGTCTTCTATTTGGACTACAATTTTTAAAGCCAGAACTCTTCTGCAAGTGAGCGTACACAGTTTCAAATCACCAAAGCCTGACAAAGCAAATGATTTCCAACCATAGTGATTCTGTGATTTTAAGATTTCTAATGAGTTACAATCTTTTGGCTGGCACAACATTAAAAAGTTTAGAAAAGAGTTCTTCATCATTTTAATTTCTTAATGGTATGGTAAAAGATAGGACTTCACATCCAAAGTCTTGTTTCACTAACTGTAACCCTTAAGAGGGTTATGGACCTTATAACAGGGATAAGGTTTATCTGAAATAGTTATCCAGCTCTCTCAAGTATCTCCTTGTTACTGTTTGATCTGAATGAGATCTGCATCTGCCCATTAATAGCTAATTCATCTGTAAAGTGCATTGACACTGTGCATTGATCTGCCTCAAATACCCAACATACCGAAACTTCCACTTAGCCGCAAATTAAGACCAACACCAGGAAGGGCATTGTGTGTTAAATCCAGTTAGTTTATCATTTTCATCACACTCAAGCATAGTGCAGGTATTTACCAGAAGACCAGAAACATTTTAAAAAAAATTAAAAATGCAAGCCTACTGTATTTAAAAAAAAAAAGAGGAAAAAAAAGCAAATATTGTTGTTCCCCCAAGATCAATTGCCATGCGATACTGATTTGGATGCATAATTGCTAACTAGCTGAGTTAAGAGAAACAGGCCTCGTTTGTTTTATATGTCTGTAATGGGACCACCAAACGCTGGTAGATGAACTGCGTTGTATGGAGCTCCCGTTAGCTGATACTAGGTCAGGTAACAGTACAATGAAATTCATCTTGTTTGTAATCCCGTCATTTTTAAAATTATGCTAGCAGGGATCACCACCTAGTGTGAAAGTTGTCCAGAGATAATAACACATCAGCTCCAAAGCATAATGGATTTGAGAATACAACATGTTATCAGCATGAAGATTCAGTTTATCAGCCTCACCAACATACTGTGTCACAGCTAGAATCATTATATATTTGTTCCTTTGTTTCCATGTCATGCGTGTGTTACATGGTGATATACTGTTTCTTCTGTCTTAGCTTGAATGACTTACGAAGAGAATCTTAATCTAATGAATCTGACAATTTAATGCTGATAATGATATTAGAGAAAAACATTTTACATAAAAGTTCTGATGATTCATATACCCAGACCTTAGGAATAGGTGTTTATTGCTTTCAGAGATTTGTGCACAGTGCATTAATTATAATAACACAGCTGGAAATCTCGAGCTATTTTAATGGTATGTATTGTTGGCTTTACTTAGTACCACTATTATTTTCTCTMATTTGTAAACATACATTTCTACACATCTTAACAAATTGCTATCTTAGTTTGAAGTAAAGAGCCTGTTTTTCATTAACCTGACCTAATAGTCCTCCCCCTAAGTTATCCAGATAGCAGAATCTGAAAACAAATAAGATTAAGTATCAGCAAAGTTAGTTACTAGTGGCAGTATTTGCATTCCTCTTAGGTGAGGCTTCCTAACTTTAGGGGAAAAAAAAAAAAAAAAGCCTTTTCCTGTTGTATTTAAGGAATAATTCTTTGTAAGGAGGTTGGTGGGAAGTTTTTATCATATGTTGGGAGAGGAAGGGCCAGGGGGCTCAGTTAAAAAATGATTCAAGAGGGGAGAAGCCAGGAGTGTGGAACAGAGAGGGGAAATCTGGAAATGGCTGCATGTGGAAGSGGTAGGAATGAGTATGGAAATGGATAGACTGAGGAATCAAGAAGGAGAAACTGGGAGTGGTTGGTTAGGCAAAGTGGGACATGGATGAATTGCAAGAGGATTAGAGGCTAGGATGAAAATCAGGGTTATTGCTTGGGAGTGCTTGCGAATGCATTTGAATGTCAGGTACTGCGTCACTTGCAGCACTGACTCCACAGGCTGTGGGTACCTTTGGCTGCTGGCATAGACTCTGTTAGTGACAGGAACCAGGAATAGTGAMACCAAAAATGTTGTATCACTGATGACTTAGGTCAGTAAGATGCTTTTCAGTCAATCTCTGTAACTTCTTCACATTTGCTTAAAAAAAAGAAAAGAATCACAAGCTGGACAAARAGACACTTTAGCAAACAACTACTATCAAGACCATAAAGCTAAGCACACCAAAGTTATGAAATGAAATGGTAACCTCTTTCTCTAGCTGCTCGACTGCGATGAAGCCAGCCCTCCCAGTCAGGGCAGCTGAACTTGAACCAAAAGAGAATTTCTAGCAGAATCTGCAAATTCCCCCTGTTGTGCTCAGGTGGATAAGAAAAAGATACCAAATGTCATGGAAAGCAAAGACCTGGATGACTCTAGTGTGTCAACTTCCAGGGTCTCTGATAATGTTGGTGGCACAAAGTGTCCTCCATAGAGGTCACCTGCTGCCAGGGCAGTGGCAGGAGCCTGGCAGCGCTGGGTGGCAGAACAGGCTGCAGCTCCAGGTAACGCAGTCTCGAGAGAGCCACGGCTATGGGTATGCATAAGGGARCTGAGGCTCCCAGAACCCTTATACAGGAAGCTTCAGCGGCTCGAGGCAGGATCGCATCCGTCAGGCACTGACAGGGTGATAAKACTTCATTTCTCTTCCTTCCTTCTAGTCTTATCGCCCTATCAAATGCCTGGTAGCTCAGACAGATCTTGGTGGTGCAGGTGAAATTTCGGCCTTTATTTCATATTCTGCATTAATATTTGGCTAAATAATTCAGCACTATTTCTGAGTTTCCCTTAAATGACATGTGCTTTTTGAAGCTGCCTCCGTGTACCTTTTGAGATGTTTGCTGCGCTTGTTCTCTTTGAGTTTTACGCAGACAGAAAAGGCAATCAAAGTTAGAGATGGGAGGAGTATTTGTGTCTTACCTAATTTCTTTTATGTTCTCCCTAGAAAGCCCATCTTCTCATTCTTGTTCAAGAAAGGAATGAGCCAAGATTAGAATGCTTAGAACTCCTCAAAATTAGAATGATTAGAATTAGAATTAGATCTCTCATCTCAGAGATAGCTTTGTCTCATTAGGGACATGTTTCCAGAAGAGTGCAGAATAAGATAATAAATTGTACTATAAAGCCTCATAGCTCACGTAAGCATTTCTGCACAGGAAAAATAAAATGTTTTCTTCTATGTCTCCTTCCTTCGGAGAGAGGACTGGAGTAGTGCGAGCACTAGTGGTGACAAAGAGGGCTGTGAGTGAGGACCTCGGATTGGTTCCTTCCCACTGCTGCCTCCTTGAGGAGTGGATAATGCCAAAGATATCCAGCACTTTGCGTAACGTGGGGAGAGTTTGTGTGAGTACTAGACCTTCAAAAAGCCCTGAGGAAGAGGCTTTTTGGGAGAGCCTAACCATTGATGTTTACTGGGTAGTATTTAAGCCTTGTCTCCCCTTTCCTCTGRAAGGCAGGTGATGGGACAATCCTGCAGAGAAGAGCGTGTAACTGCAATGGTGGCCTCTCTCCTCCGTTCCCCACAGCGTGGTGGGTCGTTCTTTGCACCCCGCGTCCCGCTCAGCTTGGCAGTGCGGCTTGGCGAGCGCCGGCTGCTCTCCTTGCCCATTTCCACGGAGCRCGGGAGAGCAGGCTCCGCAGAGCAGCCCCATACTGCTGCTGCTCCTCGTGCTGGACCTGCATGTGTGCATGTCCCACCGAGGTGAGCACCTCCTCCTCAGGGAGGAGAGCTGCAAGCTCTGGATTCGGAGCAGCAGGCAAGGAGATGTGCACCAGCGCCTTGCACGTGCTGCAGCGCTCTGTGCTTCCATAAGCCACCAAGAAAGTGCATTGCAGAGCAAGGGATTTACTCTTGCACACCTGAAGGTAGAGGAGGTTTTACCTCTTGTCGGTGTTCAGTGCTGCTGGTCACTGTGTCCCAGCAGCCTTCACAGCATGTTAGGTGGTGGTTGTGTCTGGCTTGCTCTTTGAAGCTTCTGCTGCATGTTGCCCTTTTCCAGCTGCACTTTTCCAGCGTTTGCCCAGCAGTGGCCACACAGAGTCTGACGGTAACGTGGCAAAGGCCGGGTGTGGGGTAGAACACAAGCAGTAAGAAAGGCTCTTGCTGTCCTTGCTGTTTTATTCCTGTGGGTTTCAGTGTTCGGATTGTAAACGAAGAGGTCCCCTATATAAACTTACCCAAATTCAACAGGTGTTACCATATGTAAATCATTTCTCCAAAACATTTGAATAAGCTGTTGGAAGAGGCTTCTCTCCTGTTCCCACAGGTGTTTCCTTCATTTTTGCATAAGGATAACAGCTTTCTCCTCTTTCCCCCAGACTTTTATCAGCATTAGATCTGATGTGATCTTGGAATGTTTTTCRGGATTATGCTAGGCTTAATACTGACTTTGACAAAGAGGAAATTCACTTTGTGTCTTCCTAGGCATTTTTTTTTTATCCCAGCTCTGCAAAGAAGGAAAGCTGAAATGAATTCAGAGAATAATAGTTTCTGTGCTTGCTTGGGTTTATTTTAAAGACAGACATATGGTCCTACGTAAGTCAGTCATAAGCCTGCACTAAGGGCAAACACCACCAGCTACAAGGTTTCATCTCAGAAAAATGTTAACAGAAGATGAAGACAGGCATGAAGTGCACACGGAGAAACAAAAATCCAAATACACTTCCTGCTGGAGCCTATTGGGAATGCTGAGCTCATGCGCCAGTGCACCAGGGTTCGTGTGAGACTCACTCAGTAATTTCTGTTCTCTCTTTTACATCTTCCTTATAATGTCAGTCGTCAGAGATTAATCTTCTCGTTCCATCTGCTTCCTCARCTCCGTGCAAAGAATCAGATTTATTGATGTGATCTGTCCATTAGTGAGCCAGGCTGAGCAAACTCATGTCAAATGGGAGACAAGGATCACAGTCTTGGTCGGAGCACCCGGTTCGACGCAGCGTCAGTAGGTTCTGTCAGGAGAGAGGGAACCCACCATTCAATAGATGCAGAACAGTAGTAAAAGTTAGCTCAGACCACTATTTTTTTCCATGGATAATTCTTTTTTTCAAACAGAGGAAGAGCGTGATGATCCATTCCCGTGGGGGAGAAAATCGGCTGTTTCGGATTAAGCAAAGTCAGGAAAAATTAAATACAAAAGCTTAAATGGGAAAAGCTAGAGCTAGCTAAAGTATCTACAGCTAGAAATATCCATCCTTTCTAAAGTTACTCTGGTGAGATTAAGTGTTTTACCCAGAAAGGAGAAAGCTCAGAAATCTATCAAACTTTCCTGTGCCCTCTTGGACTTTGGGAAAAATAGGGAAACTTAAACATTTCTGGGTCTTTTGATACCTGAAGGTGAAATGAAAAATGTTAACAACTAAACAAATACTAAAAAAAAAAAAAAAGTGTCATCTTTCCGCTTTCCTCAAGCCACTTTCTATTGCCTTCCAAATGGCAGTTTTGTTGTATTCAGTGCTGAAGCAGCAGGTATCATGAAGTAGCTGTCCTCTGCTCCATAGCTGCCTTTGCCTGGCTCACAAAAAGCTGGAAGTTCACTTTTTTTTTTCGCTTTAGGCAGTTATTTTTATAATGCTTTTGTGTGTTTTACCCAGCAAATAAAATGAATCAAGCAGTGATATTATTAAAATGTTGTCTTTAGGTACCGCAGGGCAAGCAGTACATACTCATTATACAAGAACAAGGGAACAATCAGCTGAATTGAAATTGAAATTGATAGAAGAAAATTTATTTTGACACGGTGTGTTTAGCCTACAGAAATAAATGCCACAAGACATGAGTGAGAGTGTGAGTTTGGGGCTGTTTGGAGAAAGAGTGAACTGCTGGTGAATGAGTAGTTTGGAAGGGTTTCAAATTCTTAGTTTGTACTGGCTACTTTTAGACCAAATATTGTTCCTGATGGTCTGCTCTGCTGTGGTTTCTGCTGTTTGCTTACAGTTAAACACAGATTTGGCCCATATAACTGCTCACTCTCTATATAAATCAAATGTATCCTTCTATTTCTGAGGTGAACTAGCATGCTTATTGTACAAAATAGGCTTATTGGACTCCTCTCCCTTAGGCTTTCTCTCCTTTTTGTTTTGTTTTGTTTTGTTTTTGGTCCAGGAGCATCCTTTCTCTCTCAGTCTTAGGGAGAGATCCCCTGTATAATTCCAGCTCAGAGGTGCCTTTTGTATTGCAATCTTCTGAGCATTATGCTTGCTCTTCCTCACGGTGCCCTGTAATGTCCTGAAAAGCCACATCTAATTCAACACCATCATGCAGACGAGGGAACTCGTTGCTGACAAAACASTGCTATATTTGGGAGAGAAGAGGAGGCAAAAACCTCAACCCGTCCTCACGTCCTGCGTGCAGCAGGACTGTGACATTTCTTGCTTATCCTAGTGGGGCCACTTCATTCAGAAATACAATTTATGGGACTCCATATTCTTCAGATCTTGGTGGCAGTACTCAACAGCACATGAGATTCAASGGTTTGGGAGTGAAGGACTTGGGTTTTTCTTTATTATAAACAATTCTTAATTTTGGTTAGACAGTGTTGTAGCTCTTAGCAGGAAGACTGCTTTCGCACTCTGTATGCATAAGACCTAGCAATATTAACCTCTGACAGTAGTTTCTCATCACTGCCATAATATAAATAATAACATGTCACAAAATAACAGTAGTTGCTTTTAAAACTCATTGACAATTTGATGCAGCAGGATGTGTATTCTGACATACTGTGAGGTGTTCAGTTGAATTTTGCTGGGTCTTGCTCGCTGTTCCTCATTTCATAGGAATTTTTAAATGGAGTTCCACGTAAATCTTAGTATCCTGTGTCATATTAACCACAGGATTCTACACTGTATGTATTCTTGTGCAGTGAAATATTCTAATACAAACTAAAAYGTTGCCAAGGAAGCTCCCAGGGACGTGGCAAAGTAGGGTCTTTCCCATGTCCTCCATCTCTATGCAGTGTTCTACAGATGATGCCTAAACCAAGAGAAATCATAGCTATAGATCCCAGTGAATCATATACGAASTGAAGGAAGGCCAGTATTGGCTAAAAAGGTCATATATCTAACATAAAAATTATAGTGTGGACATTAAAATTATTCAATAATTCTGTAAAATTTGAGATGGTTATGTTTTAAAGTAATATGAAATTCTTCTCTTTTTTTTTCTCATTTTCTCATTAATATATTAATATAATAGACTCTTCCTGGCAGTTTAGAGTTCATTCCASAGCCAGGGATTAGATCAAAATCTCTGGAGTTTGAGTTCGCTATTGCACCGTATTCAGTTTCTTCCAAACTGTGGTCCGAAGTTTTTGTCACGGGTATTTTTTTTCTCAAGAAAGCCATTCTAAGCCACATTTCTCTTGCTGGACACCTAGCTGTCTGGCACACCAGGAGTATTTGAGTTTATGGTCTGAGCCTGGCTGTCCTTGAATGTTTTTGTAATCYATCTCCATTTCTCAACAGACACTGTTTCCAGTTAACTTAATCTTTCCACCCAACTCCTGATTTTTTATATCACTTTCTTTCCCCCATCCTGCTCTCCCATTTACTGAGTTTAGCAGAGGTGACTTCAATTTTATTTTCCGCAGAGGAAGTGGCAGCCCAGAGAAAATCTTGTTTGGAGCGAATGCTCCCCAGCTCTGCTTGCGGAGGGAGAAGCAGTGTCTGCCTGTCAGCAGGTGCAGACACCGCTCGCTGCTCAGGCAGGGCTGCATTAGCTGAAAGCTTGGTTATTTTTATTTTGCTTTTATTCATGTGTATTCATTTTACCTTTATTTGTGACATATACCTGCCTTATCTTTGAGTTCAGAGAGCAAACTAAGAATAGTGCCTGCCATTAGTGAAATAAGGGAACTTCCCAGTTGTCTTTGTGTCCAAGGATTAGTTTTTGTGACATAACTTTATATTTAAAATATGATTAGTTATGACTAGTCTGTGGTTTAGAACTGTTAGCTACTAAATTCTCCTCCCCTAAAGCATTAAGATGCATCTGCATGTCTAAATAGGTGCATATATTTAATAAGCAGACAGAAATATCCATATTTTGAATAAACATAAAAGATTATTTGYTTTAAAAAGTATATTGAGTTATTTAATAAAACAGCAATAGCTTGTGTTAAAATAGCATGATTTACTTGAATATTTTGGCCTAAAGCTTTTAGCATTTTTGATGTGCTGCACGCAGATCTTGAAAGTGCTTATTCCGTGGTCAGTGTGGAGCGTTACAGATGCTGGAGGCCTCCCAGGAGCGGCAGCAGCGCCGTGGCTTGCGAGTCAGCGGCGGGTCGAGCAGCGCAAAGAGTTTGGGCTCTGGAAACGAGCTACACGGGCACCGCACTATGGAGCGACCGCGTGGATGGGTACATGGAGAATTAAAGCCATTGGCAGGCGGATTGTATTTCAGGAGCGTAAGGGTTTCTGCGCRGTGTGGAGGCAGCCGGGGTGGCTGCCGGTATCGCCGTGTCCCTGGGCGCGTCTCGTGGGGACGCCGCTCCGCTCCGCTCGGCAGGCGGGATGTGCGGGGCGGATAGCGCTGCGCTTGAAACACTCGTCGCGCGGAGCTGACCTAGCAGCAGGGTCCCTCACAACTTCATTAGGAACTCTCCTCGTTAGACAGAGATCCAAGCAAATTCTCTAAACTCAGAGCGAGATCCATTACTGGTTGATTTCTTTTTTTAGTTTATTTTTTTGTCATTGTACCCTAGTTTGGTTTTTTGTCATTGGACCCCCATGCCCATTCTGGAATGTTCCSCAGCCTCTCTGCCCAACTTGCTCTTCCTCAGAGGAGGAGGAGGAAGAAAAAAGAGACCAGAAGCTGTCTGTTTTGTTGCACTATTTTGTTAAAGTTTAGGGAATATGGAGTTATGGTCAAACTCATGCAATGTATGTTCCCATGCTTAGTCCATTGAGCACCAGGACCAGGAGGGTGTTAGAATTGTTGACTGGCCATGCAGCTTCTTACTTGGAAGCTGGGAGCTGTTTTTTAGGAGTTTTGTTATCCTTGCAGTAGGATTTTGTTTCAGCTCCCCAAAGCAGCCTGTGTTATGAGGGAGGAGCTGACTTGCTTGTGTTTGTTGTTATTTTGAGATCCGAGTGGATGTGGTTTGGGCACTTGGAGACCCCATTCACCACAGGTAGCCTCAGGTGGAAGGGTTGGAAGGGTCACAGGGACAAGACGCATTAAAACAGCTCAACAAATCCACCTGCTTTTTAGGGTCACTAAAATCAGGACAGTAGCGTGCTAAGGTAAAGCATGGGTTGTGACGTGGGGCTAGTCATTTTGATGTTATCTACACAGCAAATGTCACAACTTTTAATAAAGTATCTTCTTAGCGAGGCTCCAGACCACCAGGGATGTTATGTTTTGGACTCATTGGTAATCCTCTGCACTCTGGCGCTCAGAAAAGCTGGGATGTTGCTGCTGCTCATCTGTGCATCARGTGTATACCCATCTGTGGCTACTGCTGGCAAACTTGATATTGCTGGAGCTGAAAGTAGCCTGTGTAGCATGGGCTCCGGCTGCGTCCCGCGCACGGGGCTGTCGGAAGAGGCAGCGCGGGCAGATCCTCACTCTGCTCCGGGAGGACACGCGGGCCAGCGGCTCACGGGTCCCTCGTGCGGAACATGGGAGCCCCTCTGGCTCCCTGCTGCCGCTGCCAAGGGCTGGGAAAGTTCAGGGTGTCCAGAGTTACTCAGCTCTTCCAGAGGAGCTGTACTGGCCTGGGCTAAACAGAAGGGCTCTTCTACACAAAGTAGGGCGGGGATATTTTAATTTGCTAAAATTAGTCTTATCGTTGTACCCTAGTCTATCAGTGAGTCACTGAGGGTGTCTTAAATTTGTCTTTGCTTTTCATCTCTTGCGGCAGGGGTCTCTTTGGGCACCTGCTAAACATGTGTCTGCAGAGCAGTTCCTAGACTGTAACAAGCTGCTCGGTCTGTTACCACATCTTGCTAGGGTGGGATTTATGTGTGAGGAGACAGGAACTCTAAACTGAGTATTTAGGATACTAAAAAAATTTAAAAAAAAAAAAAAAAAACACTTTTAGCTGACTAATTTTGGCCAGAATCACTGAAGTTTTTATCTGAGAGATTGCTCTTTTGTTTGTGCTTAAACATGGAAACCAGTAGCTGGGACTATAGCTAGATTACATAATACTGACTTTTTAATGGACTTCCCTATAGTCTGCAGCAGAAGCCACCAAAAATAAACAACTGAAAGCCTGTCCGTACTTGTCAAATAAACACTGCAAGATCTCCCCTCTACCACACTGCATTTCTGTGCAGAAAGTTCTCCTTCCTCTCTGGGTACCAGTTTATCACTGAGGGGCCTTGTGGGGCCCCTTTAAAAGTGAAATGTGACTTTTTTTTTAATGTGCGAGTGTTGTGGCCTGCGTTGCTTTTACGACCCTGGGTAGATGGAATGTTGTTAGATATTTAAAAAATAGAAAACACTTAAACAAAGCAAACAAAAAAGAAGATATGACTGCCTGTGTTTCAGCTTTATTTACCTTTGTATTTCACTCTGCTCTTTCTCCCGCAGGCATTTCCTATTCAAAACAGGAACAGGGACCACGCCGCTGTTCAGCACTGCGACACCAGGGTACACAATGGCATCCGGCTCCGTGTATTCCCCTCCGACTCGGCCGCTGCCGAGGAACACCCTGTCCAGAAGTGCTTTTAAGTTCAAGAAGTCTTCAAAGTATTGCAGCTGGAAATGCACCGCCCTCTGTGCTGTAGGAGTCTCGGTGCTGCTGGCAATACTGCTTTCCTACTTTATAGGTGAGTTGCACTTGTTTATCCTAATTGTTGCCGTAAACGGGGGTGTCTGGAGGCTTTTATATGGACTGTGCCATGTAAATGTTCATTTACCACAGTTTTTTTTACACAGCAGTATACACCGCAGCAGTGATTTAATTGGAACTCYGGTTCTTTAGAGGGAAGAGAAAATGTGGATACTTTGCAAGCATTTTGCGGCACGATAGCAAATGAGCTAACTTCAAAGAAGTATTTGAACAGCAGTTAAGCTATGTGCTGGCTAGTCCTTTTTAAAGTATATTTTTAATGCAAGCTGTAAAATTCCATAATGCAAAAGTAACTTCCAGCATATCCATGGAACTTTTCTCCTCCGTTTTGCTTGAAATAGAACTAGGACACCATTTAGGAATGCAGAATTTCACTTATTATGTCGTTGCGTTTTGTATTTGTGCGGGGAGATAGAGACTTTCGATTGCAAGGTGGGGAAATAATTGCTCAAAATGTCAACATAAAGAGAACATGAGAATACTCCTCAGAAGAATAACATGAGGAGGAGGAGGATTTTTTCCTCTCAGATGAGTTATTTATTCTTTTTTCTACTTACTTGTTAAATTCGCTTTCCTGATTTTCATTTTATATGATCTGCTTTATTTCTTTAGCGTTGTAATTTTTTTAATTGCATAAGCATTTGCTGTCAAAATTGTATCGTTTGAGTTTTAGGCTGTTCATGGAGACAGTGCTTSTCTGTGAGAAAAAAAAATAATTGACTTTAATAAGAGAAAAAAGCAGACTTTTAATGAACTTYCAGCTTCTTCTGTGACCCGATGCAGATTACAGATATTGCCACCTTTGAGTCAGTAAAAGGTTTTCCAAGACTTTCTTTTTAACCAGTCTGKTGATTGTAAGTTTAAATCATCACACTTATGGAAGAAAAAGTGCATGAGAGCCATTTGTTGCATCCAGACGCAGATTCTTAAACCAGGAGAGAAAGCAGGAAGAGGAGAGTCAATCTCTTCTTTTCTCCCTCTCTCTTAAGTCGACATAAGTTAATAACGAAGCCTAGAAGGCCTTGTGATCCTTCAGTGCTCACTGCCTGTRTTGAACCGGGCTTCTTGCCTGTGACTTGGAGTGAAGGGCTGTGTGAAGCAGCCTTTGAAGTAGCTTAAGGGACTGGAACATCTCTCGTATGAGGAGAGACTGAGTGAGCTGGGCCTGTTTAGCTTGGAGAAGAGAAGGCTGAGAGGGGATCTGATTAACATGTATAAGTTCATGAAGGGGGAATGTAGGGAGGAAGGGGCCAAGCTCTTCTCAGTGGTGGCCAGTGACAGGACAAGGGGAAATGGGCGTAAGCTGAAACACAGGAAATTCCATCTCCAGGTGAGGAGGAACTTCTTTACTGTGAGGGTGACAGAGCCCTGGMACAGGCTGCCCAGGGAGGYTGTGGAGTCTCCTTCTCTGGAGGTCTTCAAAACCTACCTGGATGCCGCCCTGTGCCACATGCTCTGGGTGTCMCTGCTGGAGCAGGAAGGTTGGACTAGATGATCTCTAGAGGTTCCTTYCAACCTTGAACATTCTGTGGTTCTGTGACAGCTCTTCACAGGCTGAAGCAGCGCACAAAGCTGGGCTGCCGCGTGACGGCAGCAACCCCCGTGTGCCGCAGCGGAGCGGAGCAGAGCACCCTTCCCACCTCCACCCCCGCCTCCGGAGCAGGAGGGGAGCAGAGCACCCTTCCCACCTCCACCCCCGCCTCCGGAGCAGGAGGGGAGCAGAGCACCCTTCATGCCTCCGCTCCCGCCTCCAGAGCAGGAGGGCCCCGTGCAGATGCCGGGATCGCCGCCACGGTCCCAGCCATTTCGTGCTCACTTTTGACTGTTGTTTTGAGTGGATGTTGCGTGCAGGAGTATAAAGCTGTGGTTTAGAGTTGAGCTTTGACACTGCTTTTTTTTTTAATGGGATTGAAACGGTCCCATTTTTAAAAGCCATTAGCTGCACTTGCCTCTGACAGTCATTACAATCAAACGTACRCTACTGAATAAATGCATAAATAAATAAATATGAAAGGAGGAACTCAGTAGGAAGTTATCGCTGTCAAGAACGAGGAAAAATGGCTGTATTGATAGTAAAATATTGAAGACTTGCTCCTGAGCTGAGCTCTACACTTTCCTAGCCCCAACGAGCTAGATTACTTATGAATCTGAGGGGCACGAGGAGATAGCTCTGCCGGATTATTTCTCCCACAGGCACATTAAGAAATACAAGCATGTCTAATGCGCCGCTACGCGTGTATTCGCGAAACAGAAGCGAGCTTTCCAGTGAGTGAGAGCTTTCAGCTCCACACATCATTTATTCACATACGCTGGGTAAAAAACAAAAGGGGGAAGAGGAGAAGAGCCCGGGCGTAGCTGTTCAACATTTCCTGGGCGCACGCCAGCTCACGTCCTTGCTGGAATAAGCAGTGCGCCAGGGCCCTCCTCTGCCCGGAGTCAATAGGGAGCTCTTTGCCTACTGGTGATATTACACATATTTCAGCTAACTCAGCAATCTAAATGTAAAATCCAGCACTCAGGGATGCTCTCTGGAGAACTCCAGGTCCATAAAACCATGAATGGATTACACTCATTCATATACGTGGTTTTCCCATCTCTGCAGATGTAATATCAGAAATATTCTCCATTTAATAGGCCATCCAAGTATAAATCAGTGGAAATTATTAATATAAGATGGAAACAGACCTCCGTTTTGATTAACCATTTCATAGCAGAGGGGCGAGAGGGAAAAGAGTCTCCTTCTTTGGAGATCTTTAAAACCTGCTTGGATGCAGCCCTGTGCCACGTGCTCTAGGTGACCCTGCGTGAGCAGGGGGGTTGGACTTGATGACCTCTGAGGTCCCTTCCAATCTTGGGCATTCTATGATTCAAAAGGGGCAGGGTAGGAAGTTGCTCGTGCCGTGAGGACTGGGAAGGGGCTGCAACGCGGTGGGAGCTCTAGCCACATTCCAGGGAGCAGAGCTGGGCTCGTGCACCATGGACACTGCTCCGCGGGCTAGGGAAGCTGCAGGACGCAGCCCCTGGATGACTGCGAGTCGTGCGCAGCTTGTTCTATGTAGGATGAAGAAAAGGGGCTTGAGATGCCGGTGSCTCTGCTCAGACACTGCCATAAGGCAGAAGAGACGGTTTGCTAGAAGAGATAGCTCCCACAGTTACTGCTCCGGAGATGGGGGGAACAGCTCTGCCTTGCACCCCTTCCATCACCAGGACAGGAAAGACTCTTAGGATTGCAAAAGCTAAGGAAAGGAGGTGAGAGCAGACGAAGCGAGATGGGAGAGCACAGCGTTCCACAGGCACGCCGTTGTAAAGCCATTAATGCCGTCTCGTAAGGCATTGGGAATGTTACTCCAGTCTGAAGGAAAGCAGGTCTCACTTTTCCCTACCCTGCATATTCTGGCTTTTCAAGCTCTTTTAGTCTCTTGCGACCTCCTGAAATGTACAGAAAGTTTAAGCTTACCACGTCCTGCAGTGAGTTGTGTTGAGTTTTAGAAAACATAAAAGTGGGTTTGGGAAAATGCTGACCTTCGAGTTCAAGGGTTTATCTGCTGTAAGTGATCGAGGAGCTGCAAGTTAAATGGGAGAAACATGAAAATACAAAGTGCCGCAGTAAAAGATCRTGTAGCAAAGAGGAAAAGGAGCAACAAAGAGGAGATCAGGGCTAAGCAACAGATCTAGTTTAAAGAACAACTCTCTAGAAGAGTGGGATAAAAAGAGGGAGAATAAAGAATATAACTTGCTTAGCTTTTGGATTGAGATTACACTGGAATTTCATCTGGCGGTTTAGTTGGCTAACTGCTATCCATAATCTGATTTGCAGCCAAGGAAAAAGAAGACAATTTTATTCTAATATGGACATTCTTTAGAATCCTTCATTATTTAAAAAAAAAAAAAGTTTTTCTTGTTTGGAAAATGAGGAAGAACAGTATTAAATTTAAGCCATGGAAATGTAAGAAATAGGAAGTTGCCTTAGTTTGACCTTTTATATACACAGTTTTACCCAAACTTTGTAGAGGAAGTCTGTAGGAGTCAGAAATGGAGTCCAGTGTGCAAGATAAAACATACTAGGACTTTRTACTGTTCTTCCCTGTGTCCCATGACCTCATTCAGCATCCAGCATTTGCTGAATAAATGAAGTCAAGTTTGCAGAGCAGCTCCTGAGTGAAACTGTGGATCAGATGAAAGTTTCATACATAACCTGTCAGCTCCAAACCTTTTGGGRTCTTCTCCTCTTTATGATGGGGAGAGAGTTGCATGTTGTTTTGGCTGTTCTTGTTTTAAATAAACAGAAAAATCCACAGTTCAATCTTAGAGAATCACGTGAGTCAGGTGGAATTGCTTTCAATGTATGTCAATGCACAGCAAGGCTTTGACCAGCTACATTATAGGAACAGTCGATACCACCCCTAAATTATTTCTTTTTGGATATGAATTCAACAACTGGGTGAAATTCATGAGAATTTGGGGACATCAGGCCCTCTCTGGCTCAAGCGTTGCTTTGGCAACTGCTTGTCCATGGTCAATGGCATTGGCTTGATGAGGCCTAAGTCGATACAAGACATCAGGGCCATCGTGCCATTTTCACTGTGCGTGGGACCTCACTGACCGACCCTTTCCCTCAGTCAGTGCTGGAATTGCACAGCCCCAGATTTAATCAACTGGGCTTGGAGAACTGCACGCTGCAAGATTACGTGCATCTGTCATGAGTGTTGTCCTCTGTCTAGTAAACGGGTTTCTATTATCATAAAACATTGTTTGAATATGTGACGAAACTTGACCTGTTCTGTCCACCTTCTCTGCTGCTCCGACCTCTCTCCAGCGATCTGTCATACTTGCAGGCCTATTTGCATTTTATGAGCATTTTAACCTCTGTGTACCTTGAAATTGATTATTGCATTAGCCTTAGCTCTGTAGCCAATGTCAGAGGAATACATACTAAGCAATTATTCTTTACAATAAAGGAAACATTTAAGTATCCATGCTAACAAAACGATATCTCTATAAATATTTTTGATTTTTTTTAATTAAAAAGATCAGCAAATATACAAGACTTTTTTTTATTACTACTGCCTCTGTGAACAGGTAAGCAAATCCATTTGGAACAGAAAATAAGGCTAACACTTGCATTTAACAATTGAATTATCCCCTGGGAAAATTTATATTTTACTCTCTCAGAAATGGCAGAAAATGCATTTCTGTTGGAGCAGGTTTTCTTGTGATGTAGAGGTGACCACACAGTCGTAGTGCTAACTGCAAATGAGGTGGGAATGGGCAAGGGATACCAGATCTGAAAGCTGTGTTTGTTATCTACAGATAATTCAGATTTCCACATTTGTGTAGACAGAGGTATATTGTGCTTATCTTGGGATTATTATATTTTGCATGGATGCTTTTTGCCCTTCTGAAAATGTATGATCATTATCTCAAAATATTTAAGCTGAAAACATATTTTGATACTTCAGTAAACTTGCAAGGGCTACTGTCTCTGGAGTGTGTGGGAGAGAAACCTGTTGAGAATAAGAGGGGAACCATGTGAGGTTCCTCAGTAGAGAGAGAAGAGGAGGGAGGTGCCTGAGATGAGGTTTAATGATTCCTTAGAAATTATGAAATTGTCTTTCTCTAGATTAATAGTGGCTAGCTTTTCATCTCCCCAGTGCTGTTTCCAATTCAGTTTTCTGTCGTTCTTCCGCGTTACTCGGTATTTGCTGTGGCAGCTGCTGGCATCACATCAAGTCACAGATTGCAGGGCRCCAGATGTCTTTCCTGTTGGAGTCAATGAGGGAAATCATAGCAGGGCAGAACCCCCTCCCCGRAAGTAAAGGATGTGAAATAATGCAAGTTATGTAACTGCATTTTGTGAAAGCTCTTGCTAAAGGCTATGGTACCTGTAATCAAAAAGCAATCTATTTTGCTTCATCAATAAGCAACAATATAATATGCCTCTTTGATTGCAGTGCCAAGTTAACATTATTCTGTTGTTCATAAAGCTCAATTACTGCCAGGAATGAGGAAAACAACTTAATTAATAATGCCATTTAAATGGAGCTTTATTACAATACCCGGTAACAGCCATGAGGGAGAATATAGTTTAGTTGCCATTAATCACCTTACTTTCATTATGTTGGTTATGGAAACTTTTTTTTTCCCTTTTTGATCTGCATTTAATTTTGAATATTTTAATGCTGTTGTCACTGAGAACCTTATCAAGAACTTTTATATTTCCAGCATATAAATGCCCATTCCCCTGTTTCTTCTAAAGCCTTAGGTATGACTAGAGCTGCGCTGAGGTGTGTGGAATAGAAATGTTCTCTGCCTGGCCACGCTTGGCAGATATTGAGAGTTTTCCAGATTTATGCTCTCAGCCCATTTCTCATCCCCTCATATTAGATGTGTTGAGGTAGACTAATACCTATATATATTATCACCACTTAATGATGCTAAAACTAAACATGTGTTGAACATCTACATCTTGAAGTGCAAACATTAAGGAATACTTTTTTTTGTCTGTAGCACAAACAAGGCACTAGGTAGCGCCTTTTACTTGGTGGTTTTTGAGCAAAGATCTTGTTACTGTGCTTCAAAAAGTAGAAAGCATAGTACAATATTTACTATTTCAGCAGTATTAATATTTGATTGGCATTGTGGATGTCACATGCTATTATCATCAGTGGCACCAAGAGTAAAAACGTTCATTGAGAAAGATAATCCTTACGCGGAAGGATGTGGCAACATGCAGTTGGCAGTCAGAAGGCTGAAAGAGACTTGACARGATTTCCAGGGATTAGGAAAGTTAATCCGCCAAGCAGCATACACACCTGTGCTCCGAGAAAGGCTGCTGTTCGCATGGAGATGCATCCCAAGGGGTTTGGCTGTTGTCCCGTCCCCTTTGTGCTCGTGYCCGGTGGCAGGTCGGTAATGGCGGCCCTGGGGCGGCCATGGCGGCAGCTGCAAGGCGACGTGGTGTCGCTGCGTGCGGGGCGCTCACCCTGCGGGACCGTCACCCTGCGAGGCCGCCTGCCACCCTCCGACTTCAGGCAGCCTTTTCGGCAGTTCTCCAGTGCCTGCAAATGCCCCCCGTGTAGAGAGGCGGCCTCTTGGGCGCTCCTGCTCGGGGCAGCTGTGGCTGGTCAGGAGACGTCGCTCCTTTCTTGTCACCCGAGGTGCGCGTCTTTATGAAGCCAATGGCATGATCTGTTCTGGAGGGCTTCAGATGCCGCTAAAAATGTCCAACTCCAATGTTTTTTTTGGTTAATCTCTCCATAAGCAAGTACTGCAGAATRAAAAGGTCAAATACAGTCTTGCAAATGTACTGTATTTTTATGCTGTGTTTTATGTTACACTTCCGAATGAGTTTGCAAGTACACAGGGTTTTTGCACAGGGGTAATTCCCCCACTGCAGTGTTTGATTATGGATGAAATGTAGGGGTCTTCAGGAGAGGACAGGAGCCATTAGCTGGGAGAGCCTTTGCTCATGGCAGCCATTTCAGGAGACTCCGTTCATGAGAAGAAAAAGAAACATTATTTCTTATGAGTCAGCTCCTGTAACAGCATTTGGAATTTTATATTTTGGGGAAACCAAAAGCTTTACAACTATGCAGATGAAATGGACCATCACATTTGAAAATCTCACTTTTTCCATAGTAGAATCAATCAACCAACAAACGAGGAACATTTGGTTTTGTCTAAAGGTGGTGAAACAGGATCACACAAAATCAGATCTTTTACTAACTCTATAGGAGGAGAAATAGAGTTCTTTCAGGTATTGTGAAAAAAAAAATAGCTATTTGAAATGTGCTATTTGAATGAGCAAGCTCATTCTCATTTAGGCTTTAAATAAGGAAACAGGTATATAGGTTTCCACTGGTTGTTAATTATAAATACCTCTATGGTACAAGGAGAGTAATATTATTATTTAAATAATACTYATTAAAAACTGAASAGGAAAACAACAGCCAGCTGCATGGAGTTAACACCCTCTGCTAACCACTGATTTACTTGAATTTCAGAAGGTGTGTGTAACACACGCAGTAGCTTGGTACAATAAATTTGTCTTCCCTTGTGAAAGCCTCAAACTCTTCTGCTGTTCRTGTCTTTCATCTTCAAAAATGCCAGGTTTCACACCAGTTCTTACTGAGGCGTTTTGCTAGACAGTGGGTTCTGATTTGACTCATTTCAGATCTTTTTATGCTGCCAAGAAATGGATCTTTAGGATTTTAACTTACTTTCAAGATTTTGGCAAGTTTTTTTGCGTCTCTCCTGTTAGTAATCCCCCGTGGAAGTGATGACGTGCAGGCATCCTCAAGTTAGGAAAGAAGAGATGCAATTCTGCTTGTTAATTCAACTAGAGAAAAGCAGTTGATAATTTAAAATTACACATCATTATTACTGATCGGCTATCTTTTCCTGTGGTAACAAGAGTAGATGATGTTCTCCATCAGTTTTATCTGTGACTATTACTTCTAAACTTAGACTGACACTTAACGTCACCAGCAGAATTTGAGAGTTCAGTGTTGTGGCTGATTTTACTTTGAAAAAAAGAAACAAGTAAACGTGCACTGCAATCTTAACTTGTTTTTTCTCAAGGCTTACATAACTCTAAGAAAAGCACAGACTGTCTTACAAATTGGCTTGCAAACCACCGGCCTTAGAACAGCTGGCAGCATGGTTGTTGGTACTGCRTATGTTGCTTTCCTGAGTCATCGAATGCTTTTTCTGTGTTTCTTTTTGTTACTATTTTCCAGGTGTTTAGGGTGCATGCTAGCTCGCAGGAGTAGTTTGGAAAAGGCAGATCTCACATCAGAGAGGCCTCTGGAGGACGGGCAGTTGCTGTGTGCTTGGCCAGGACACACACAACCTGCTAGTGACCGTAGACCAAAGGAGGTTCTGTCTGGTAGCCAGTCCTACCCTTGCTTATTCCTGTCTCTGGTCTTGAATCCTGGTACTAGAGATTGGTCCCCAGAGAAAATGGGCTAAAACGGAGATATTTCAGCAAGAGGATCGTTGCAGTTGCTGAGCTGACTTAAGCCTTGAAACTTTTCTAAACCAGGGATTTTTCACAGGAGTGTAAGTGTTGGGCATAGTTTGTGGCTTACGAGTTTTTATTGGAGGGGCTGAGGTCAAGTGCAGTTAGGTTAAAAAAGCATCCGAGACTACAAACTGAGTGCTCCCATTCTGTTTTTAATGTGCAATTAAATGGAAACTGCTTGTTTTTGCAAATTGATCTGAACGAAGTACATCCACGCAAACAAGCAGTTCTGGAGGTGAGTGGTTATTATCCGGTSTACGTCTAAATCACTGTGCAGCTTTGTAAAGAGGTCATAGCTTATTTAGTTTTGGCCTCAATCATCTACCTTTGATCTACAAGTGGGCTGTTATGATGATGATATCATGAAATCTAACAAACAGCAAAGGATTAGAAAAGCTGTATATTGACGTGCACATTCAATCAACTTGCATATGATCTCAGCAGGAAATTCAAAACAAAAGCTAATTTATGGAAAAATATGTAGTTCTAATCACAGTTTAGCTCTGTGGGGTTCCAAATAACACACTACAATCTCTACATGCAGATGCTTTCATCTTACATTGCAGATCTGGTGACAGTCCAAAAGTTCTTATCAAACCTTATTATCATCTTTTATTAAAGCTTATTACATTTCTCCTTATTGCATGTTTGCTGTAATATTCTGTCACTCTTAATATGGAATATAAAAAGCTTTGATCTTTTTTAGCCGGTCATGAGATGGAAATATGCAGCACAAGTATTTCACTATATACTATAAAATCCCAGCTCGGTGTGTCCTTTGAACATCACATTAATTGGACTCTGTTTTTTTTTCCTTTGCTTCTTAAATCTTTTCATCAGACTGCACTTCTCTCTGCCATCAACATGCAAATAGGTTATCCATGATGATATAGTGCCATTTCATTATATTATTGTTATTATTATTATTRTAKTTCTCAGAAGATGTATTTCTCTTTTTTTTTTTCTTTTTTCTTTTCTAATAATAAGTAACATAAGGCTTTCAAACTGAGAAAAGGCTAAGTTTGCACCCTTTCACTGATGCACCTGCATAAGTAAGATGTTTTTGATGGATGTTGAGACAATACACGAGCATTTCTTCTCTTAACATTGCTGTTCTATCAGGAGGACAATTTAAAGGACGTGGCTGTGGGCAAGACTTTTATTGCAGTTGTGGAAAACAATCTGAAACAGATAAGCACAAACCTGAGCCTCAGCCCTTCTCCGGAACGTAAGTGTAGGGGGRAAGGGAAGGAGTTAAGCATTAAGATGGAGGAGACTAAAGAAATGCTTGGTGGGGTATGGAGAAGTAGTTATCCTGCAGTATTAACCCAGTCTTGGAAAGTATAAATCAGTTCGTTTTTTTTTTTTCAGTGTTAGCCGATATTGAAGTTTATAACGTAATGGAGAACACTGGATGATAATCAGACTAAACAATCAGTTATGAAACAAAACATAATAGATGCTTCATACTCAGAAATGGCCATTTAGTGATGATCTGGTTTCTGTTGTAAGAAACCTGTAAGAAATTCTCTGTTGAGCTCTCGCTCTTTTCACATAATGCTGTTGACAGAATTAGACCATTGTTGCAGAAAAGGCGCTTGCTTGACAGCTAAAATGRAACGTCTGGCTGTACAAGTGTTCAGAGGGATAAACATGCAATGTTTTGGTGAATGTACTAAAAATAAAGAGGCTATCACACATCCTTCTTAACAGGTCAAATGCAGCTGTGTTTTAATCACAAGCATCTTTACTTAGAGGTCAAACAAAGAATGTTGATCCACGATAGATACGTGATACATCTTAGATGTTTATTCTCTAGGCAATTTTTGTGATGTTTTTGCAAATTTCTTATTTAGAGGTTTCCCTGAAAATGAGAAATAGAGTATCAAGATTGGATTTTTTGCAGGTGAAGCAGTAAAATCAATGAATTCATTCAGCAATTCAGGGTAAATGGAAAAAGACCACATTTTTTTCAGTTACTATGTAACTGAACTATGTCACTATGATGGYGATCTTGATGGGTACTACCAAGTTCTCATATAATGCTATTTTGAAAATGTTTTATGTTCACAATAAAGCCTCAGAAACTCYTGTGAACAGACGCTGCTTCTTGTTGGTTAACTTTTTGAAGAGGCTGAGAAGCCTGCACTTTCAAGTTATTTTTAATTTAGAAAGAACTGGGGTTTTTTTATTGAGTTGGGAAAGGCAATAATAAATAAGAAACTGCTTTTTATAACTTTATTTCACTTAAAATTTTAATTAGCTGTTTTTAATTCACTATTTGATCTGCAGCAAGGTCCAAGGCATCCTATTATCTTAGTAAAGAGCAAGTGAATGCAAATCAGTGACAGTTGATTTGTACATCTTCTGGTCCACGCCAGGTCCTTCGGAGCAAAATAGGTTCAGCTTCTAATTATAGCTGCAAGAAAAATATGTGGGAGATAATTTAAAAAGCCACTTCAGTGTTCAAATATTTCATTTGAAAATGTATTGCCAACAGCGAGATGAACTAGAAGATAATCCTTCAATGAGATTGAGCAATAATTGCCGTTTGCTTAGTTTAAATTATAATCTTTTTGCATTGGCTCTAAGTATAAATGATACTCGCTTTACCTTATGTATAAGTGCACATATATATTGGGCTATTAATTCTAGGAAAGCAGTTTGTAAACCGTAGCTTGGAAGTGCCAGCACCCAGAAATTCATAGCAGTACCGATATTGGAGGATGAGTTCAGTATCCTAGCAAGAAGCTGATCTTCAAGCACCTTCAGGAATAATAAGAATTGATTCCCATTCCTTGTAAAATGGATGGGAAAAAGGAAGGAAGGAAGGAGCAGGTATCACTAGGATCCTCCTGCCAACTTTTCCCCGTGTGTCAAGTTGTTCCTCTATGCAGAACCTTCCCCACAGACCTTACCTCCAGGGACCATGAGGCTGCTATTTATCAGTAGTACCCAGTGTTTCCCTTTTTACTATTTATTACTAGCTTTGCATCTCTCATTTTTATAAGMGTTTGGGGGAATACTTGCAAACTTATCTCCAACTCAGGCAAGCGAGTTTCTGCCCCTTTCTATGTAAAAGATGCTGATTTCTGTGACATTCCCCTTCCTTTGAAATGCACTTTCACTTTTAGAAATCCTTTACTGCAAAAAAAACGAATTTACCAAATTCAAAATGTCAGCTGTTGAATTACCGGTACTTCTGGCCTGTGCTGACATTTCCTTTGGAGATTTCAGGCTTGTACCGTGGCTCCCCGTCCTGTTCCTCTCTGGCTGCTTTATAAAATAATGCCTCTCTGAGGCGCGTGCGGTTTTGCAAGCTCATCATTACCAGCTGCATGCTTCGTGCCTTCGCTTGCATAGCTCATCGGGTATTTGCCACACACTTTGTTTTTCAGCTGAACCTTTCTGTCACTTAGAGTACTTCAAAAGAGATGCGGTGGATCCTGCTGAGCAGCGATGCAGAGGTCGCTGGAGTGTTGCCCTGAACAATAAACAGGCTGCTCSGTTTTTCCTTCTCGCTGCGTTTGCTGCTCTTTCCTGCAAAGGGAGAAAATGTCCTTCCTTTCTCCTGATACCAATAATCATCTCCGTACATGCTCACAGCTACGTGCAGAGTCTGTTTTCTGTTTAGATATTCCTACTTGCACCTGATGACTGCTACGTTCCGGACCCCGGCGGGTGCTATATCTGTCTAATTCCTTGTCTGAGCTACTCCCTCCTCTTACCGTTTGTATGGATGAGGAGACAAACCCAGTCAAGCCCAGGATTTGCTGAGTGGGAAAGCAGCTCCGGAAATTGGTTTTCTGTTCCAATTCTTTGTAAGAATCTCTTTTAACTTGGGCAGGAGAGGTCTTTCAAGGCGTTAGCAGGATAGCGAAGGGAAAGCTCTATCCAGGCAGAAGGCAGCAGATAATTGTTAACTCTCACAATGCTCGTTCTGTCACGTAGTTACATAAATTATCCAYCTCTCGTACCACCTACTAATAAAAGGAATAGTTTCTTTTCGGCTTAGTGAAGAAAGTCTTGAAGAGGGTTTTGAAGTGATAATACACTGTATTTGCTCAAGAACAACTTTYTTACAAAGAGAATGCATAAAGTGCAGAAATAACAGCTCGAGAAATGAGCATACAGGACAAATGGGCTGGCAGCGTTAAAGGAATGAGAGGGCCTAATAAGCTGCAACTTATTTTTCCTGAAGCAGCGTATTGTAAAATGTTTTATAAAGTGTGAACTAGATACAATTTATTTTTTTAAGCGTGGTGAAATGTATACTTAGTTGCTGTTTTGATTATTGAGTAGGAAGGAAGAAGTTCTAATCTAATTAAAAACTAGAATACCTAACCTTTCATTGCAGAGAGAATAATAGGTAAGGTCAACCAAACTTTTTAAAAGTAGTTTCAGGTGATCAGACAGAGTGAAGTGGATGGTGGTAGATGTTAAGATTACTTGATAGCCTGTGACAAACGATAGCCATTCTGTGTTCATGTTGATGTTGTTGTGGGTATAAATGCTTGTCTTTCCTCAGAGCTTTGGAGCTTTTCAATAGGCCGGTGTCATCATCCACTTCTGTGATTAAAATGTCTCCCTGCTGGGAGCAACCTCACCAGTCTTGGTGCAAGAAGGGGTTTGTGGGCACGTTTCGAGTTGTGAGGACCCGTCTTTGCTTCCGTCCCCGGCGAGTTCACCCCTTGCTGCAGCTGTGGGTTGTGTGGAAGGACAGTGCTTGTGTCAGTGACATAACCGTTATGGGCTGGGAGCCTCCCAGCTGGAGCCAAGCAGGGCTCCCAGCAAGGCCCAGCACCACAGGCTCTGCTGGCCCTGGACATTACTCTGCTGTCAGTGCCCTCCTCTGTTCCACAGCCTAATTAAAGACTCGGGAGCAGTTATTTTAGGAAGGGTCTGGWATCTTCATTGTCATTATTTAACACCAAAAAATGATAAACTGATGGGAATAGACCAGACATGGCAGTCAGCATCAAATCCAAAACCAAATAATGCCTTACATTAGATTTAGGGTGATGATAGTAGCTGACAAATGCAAACCACAGTCCTAATTTAATTTTGGTTCAATTATTAAATTATTTGCAAAAATAAGAAGTGAATATTTCTTTGCACATGCTAGAAAGAATTCCTCAAAAACAGAGAAGAGATTCAACTGTCATATCCCCATTCTAAAGACAGAAGAAAGTCTTCCTGCTTTCCTAGTCCCGAGGAAGCCAAACTGGCATATACACCACCAGAGTCAGCAAAGTATTTCCTTGCACCTTTCTATCTCTGCCAATTCAGAACTAGTTTGTAACTTTGGAGTTGAAGCACCTAGACTTTCAGCATATGGTTGGTCTGAACCATTGCTGGTGCAAAATCAGACTCACTGGGACATCAACAGTTTTTAATAGGTAACTCAGTGTCCTCCAAACACCAAGGAGAGTTTAATGTTTGCCTTGGTTAGATGATGGGCTGAGCAGAGGACAGCTCTAATCTGAAACTGGGAAGCATGAGCTTCACATTGACAAAATAATGCCAGAATTTCTCTTAAGCTAATCAGTCAATTTACCCATGCTCTTAAAGTTACGCTCCACGTCTCCCAAGAAATTGGGCTTTGTATTTTGATCCTGTATGAACAGGCCTAAGCCTTTCATGTTGTGTCCTCATGTTTGTAGTGAAATGAGAATTCTTTAAATTCCATAATGCTGCCTCAAAGAGATTACTTAGTTGAATTATTTAGTGTATCAGCACACACTGTAAGATTTGCATTGTCATTAGAATTGTAAAGCACCGTCTTTGGCCTGCTTCAAAACCAATCCAGTATTCAAATCTGTGAAACTGCTCGGTGCATCAGCCTGTTCATTTCTATTAAACATTGCTTATTGAACTTGGCAGCTAATACAAAGCCAAATTCGAGAGAGCATCTTCCAGGGGTATGACTGTTTGCTCTCCCCTCGGACAGGCGACTGCAGTGGGACCCGCATTGGCATGAGGACAAAGGAAGGGTAATTGTCACTCGCCTCGTCGTGGTCACTGTGGCTCTTGGAGATGCCATCAGTGCAGATCCCGTGCCCCTTGCCTTCGAAGGCTGCAGATTCCAGCTGTTTTGAATTATGAGGGAATGGCTAAAAGGTTGTGTCAGAGCTTCCCTCCCTGGCCTCCCAGGGGAACATGCAGAGGTGTGGGGCATGTACATAGCGCCAGCAGAGAGAGCAGGGAATGATATTCCGAGCACGTGTGTTCAGAAGGATGCAGTGCTGGAGGAACCTGGCAGAATGAATGCTGCCTTTTTTCCTTTTCTCTTTATTTTTTTCCCCTGTAAAATATTGAGTGATAAGAAGCCAGTAAAGTTAGGAGAGGTGATTTAGTCTTCCGTAGTTAAAGACAAGAAATGTACTGAGTTTGAATCGTAAAATATTTAGATACTTGTAATCTTCCATCGCTGCCAGTGAAGGGAACTAGTATAACAGATAGTAGAATTTGACCCTGGGGCTTTTGATGGAATATGTTAAAAGGGATGGGATCATCAAATGGGAAGCACTGGTTAAGATATAAATAAGAATTTCAGCTGAGGTAGAGTCCTGGCAATGTTCCAGAATGGTAGTAGTCAAATTTATAGTTTAACAAGAGGTGGGAGAGGGGGAAAAAGAAGTAAGATTTTAGGGTCAAGGAGCATTCTACATTATCACGCTTTGACAGGCAATTTAAGTTCTGCAAAAGAAGAGTAATAGTGGAGTCAGAGACTTGGAACAAAGAGAATATTTCATCTGTAGTAAGAGTTTCAGTCTTTGAAGTATTTGGTAATAGGACTTTGTTGCGTTTTGGTTTGTTTGTTTTTGTTGGTGGGTTTTTAGGCAAAGATCTGGCAGAGAAGGTCTTAATTTGTCAGTGCTTGTTACCTCCCCAACTAAACTTCCACTGGAGTTAGTTTGTCCTAAGGATTGCAGAATCCATCCATGGACTGTGCAGAGAGACTGAAAGATGAAACTGGATGGGATGAAGAACAGTTTGTCATTAGGGTTAAAGGAATGAATAATATTGACTGTGGCAGTGATCTGTGTTGGGAACAGAAGGAGCAGAAGAAATGAGATGCAGTGAATTATGTTCCTTCTGCTTTGCACTGATAGTTTAAAAAAGAAAAAAAGCATTATTACAGGAAAAAAATCTGAGTGTATTTTTGTAGAGTTTCAGCTTTGTAGGAAACTGCTGTTGCAGAGTCAGCAAACCCTTGTTATGCCAAAATGAAGTTAGAATAATTACAATAAAATTGCTTTTTGCTAGTATGACGTACTATTTGGAAGTGAAGGGAGCAGACCACAGATACTAGGAAATTGCCTATGCTCTGTATATCACAACATAGCCTTATGGTGGTATTTTTTCCATGTATTTTTGTGCTAAAGCTTTAGTTGAAGGACTCATTCATTAATCCCTGCTGTTGCCTAGGTTCCCTGAGTAGTTCCCCCTAATACAAACAAGCAGATTGGCCCCATAGTTAGCTCAGGTAAAGGTTTTTAACTTGCTGTTGATGTTTCTAATACACGAGCTTATGGTGCATGATGTTCTTGGTGAACATCCCCGCACGTTATCCAGCCATCGGTAGCGCAGCGGCCACGAGCCTCAGCAGCACAGCCCTCCCCAGGTCTTAGCCATGCTCTGCAGGGCAAAGATGTGCAGAGCAACCACCAACAGCAGTGCTGGTGTGTTAGGCGAGCCCTGAACCACCCACAGCACCATCCTTCTCTGCTCCTGCATCGTTGGTTTACCTTTCAAGGCTAATCAACAGGATCCATCAGCTGGTTGGTGAAATCAGTTATTTTGGTAGGYCATTTAGGAGCTTGTTTAAATGATGCATTTCTGTAGTAGGACCAAAAAATGGAGGAAAAAAAAAAGGAGAAAAGGACATCATTACTGCCCTATCCTTTTAAACATTGATTTGGGACTGGTGCAAGACTCAACGTAAGAGTGGTGAGTTGTTAGTCAGTGGCATTCGCCGAAAGCACTGTATCATTAAAGGACAGTCGTGGTAATTGCTTGGTGCCATTGCTAAGTTGAACTATTAGTCTGTGAGTGCTTGCTCCTGTAATTTAATTTTTTAATGTATGACTTGCTGTTCTCCTGCAAAGTGTGGAGAGCCATTATTTGTGTGACTTGTCGTTGCGGTTAAGAGCGTCAAATAACCTGTGTCCTTTACCACCAGCAATGCATCTGTTTGGCCTCAACTGGCAGCTGCAGCAAACTGAAAATGATACWTTTGAGAATGGAAAAGTGAATTCTGATACTGCGCCAACACATCCTGTAACAGTACCTGCTGGAGAAAATGGTAAGGGAAACGGACACCAATCTCATTTCTTGTTTTTTTAGTGTTTCCTTTCTTTCTGTTTTATTTACATCATTGTATTTTAACACTTTGCCTTCAAAAGTTTGGGTATTTAATGGAAAAGGAAGAGTTTTTGTGAATAGTAATGMTTTCAATTAGACCTGCAGATACCATATGGAAGTTGTATTTCAGATGGAAAGGAGCACACTGTTTCTTCCACCTTGTGGGTGAAGGAGGTGATGAATTCTCCCTGGGGACTGATGCCAATATTTTTGGGAAAGCCGTCTGCCARTCCTTTGGCCAGGATTCCTCGTAGGAATTCGCATGTGGTATTTGACCAGGAGGAAAAAAGCTCTGAACAAAACCAAAGAAAAAGCAAAACCTCCACTTTTCCTGAAATCCTCAGTAACTTAACGACTGTTGTGGGGTGCCCAGAGGTGGTGAAGGGCTGGGACTGGCTCGGGCAGCTTTGCCCAGTGGTGCTGTGGCCAGGTCCCACTCCACAGAAACCACCAGGCTGGGATGTACGTGAAGTTGGGGGAAAAAAAGCTGTTTTATTACACCAGATCAGATAAAAAATGAAGCTTTGAAGTCCCAGTTATCT
This sequence comes from Nothoprocta perdicaria, assembly GCF_003342845.1. NCBI lineage: Eukaryota > Metazoa > Chordata > Aves > Tinamiformes > Tinamidae > Nothoprocta > Nothoprocta perdicaria. The sequence goes on along the minus strand of NW_020454427.1, from coordinate 7,810,513 downwards.
CTGGACAATTTTCAAGCAAAAATCTTTGTCTGTCTCTTTCTTTGGAGATCATCAAATCCCACCTGGATGTGACCCTGTTCCATGTGCTCTAGGTGTCCCTGCCTGAGCAGGGGGTTGGACTAGATGAAGTCTAGAGGTCCCTTCCAACCTCAACCAGTCTGAGATTCTGTAACAGAGTAACATGAACTCTTTTCCCAAAGCTTTTTTTTTTTTTTTTTTCCCCAATTTCTCTTCAGCATGATGGGTCATATGTAATATATTCTGTTGTTTTCTCAAAATGTCTAGCATATAAYGTTGCATCTGAATCATCCAACCAATATATAAAGTGAAAAAAAACTTTATTAATTTTTGTTGTAGGAGCTTTTAAAACACAAACCACATAAAAGGATTATTTTTTATCGACCTTTTTCCATGTTGCCCTTTAAGATCTTCCAAACCTTTAAGACCCTGAGCACTTTCAGCTAGCAGAGGCTTTAAAATCAATAGGTTTTGAATGGAAAACTTGATTTAAATGGTTGATGAATGCGGTATTTGCTTCATTACGCAAAAATCCATTTTCCTTTTCACAAGGTACAGCTGACCTCCTTACCACTGAGGAGGAGGACGCCTCTGCCAGCACTTGACATCTTGAAAAATTTTCAAGTTATTACAACTCCAAGTTAGAGAAATGATATAGCGCTGTTCCTTTGTTCTGTCATCTTATTAAGCATATGAAAGTTGTCCAGTAGGATCCCTTTTCTGCTTTAATTTCTGTTACTCTGATGTCTTTCTTGCACTCAGGTGTTCTCTTTTCCATGTTCTTTCTCATTCTGAATGAACAGGAAGAAGCTGGTGCGTGGTTAATGAATACAGTGACAGCTGATGATCCTGCCATTTTCTGGCCTGTTATACTTTGCCTTAAATATAATAGGAGGAAAAAAGCATCATATCAAATCTTGTATTTCCTTCCTAATGTCCATAAACACTGTAAAATAGAGCAGGGCTATTTTGATCCTCTGTTAACCACCAAGCCAGTGGTCATTTATCAGCATACATCGATGCTGAAGGACAGGCAGACTAGAAAATATACAATTTAAACTGCAAAGGGAAAGTTAAGTGGAAAGGGAAGTGTGATGAGTAGATACGAAATTCAAGGAGGAGGGCCCCCTAAGCTTTTGTACTTATTACTGAAGCTCAAAGGGAGAATCAACAAGGCACAGCACAGCTTTCAGTCTAAACTTTGACTGGTCCTGGGCCGCCTTTGGTCATAAAATCATAGCCTCCCTCTGAGGCTTAGGTCCCAGGTACTCATTTGCCATTCAAGTGTACAGCTATTTTGAGTGATGAAGTAGCAAAGGGAAWCTTCAGAATGCATCCATATGAACTGTGGAGAAAAATTCAGCTGTGGTTTACCTAGAATCAGCTAATCATAAGTTGACAAGAAAAGCATGTTAAATCATCCTTAAATGCAAGTTATTTGTTAAATGAAGCTTGAATCTCTGAGCATGCCTTTTCCAAAGGTTTTTGTTTCTTTTGTGGATTTGTTTTTGCCTCCCAGTGCTTCTCTCTGTATGAACAGTAAAGTGCTGGCAACATATCCCCTGCTTACCTAGTGAGATGTGATTCAGGGCTGCCTGAGAATATGTATTTTATGTTGACATAGAGAATTTTATAGGGCATTTCAGCTGAGGTTTTCCAAAGCACTTCATAAACCAGGCTTAATCAAATACGAACACCTCTTTGAGGTGCATGAGCACTTTAGCAGTTTTTAGCAGCAGGATGTAGAAGAGACAGGCAGGTTTAAAAAACAGAAACTTGAAAATTTGGTTAGCCACTGCATTTTAACGGTTGGTCTTGTACCATAGGCTGCTGGCTGTATTTTGTATGTCGTATATAAATGTGTATGTATATATTATTATAAATATGTATAAGATGTACGTGACATGTACAGATGACATATATAAGTGTAGATAAATGAAAATTTTATATGTCATGTGTATTCCACTGCCTTCTCCCAGAGAAGCTGGCAGCTCATGGCTCAGACAGATGTACTCTTCACTGGGTGAGAAACTGGCTGGATGGGTGGGCGCAGAGAGTGGTGGTGACTGGAGTTAAATSCCTCTGGAAACCGATCATGAGCGGTGTTCCCCAGGGGTCGGTGTTTTGGCTGGTCCTCTAATAACTTTATCAATCGTCTGGATGAGGGGATTGAGGGCACCCTCAGCAAACTTGCAGATGGCACCAAGCTGGGAGGAAGAGTAGGTGTGCTTGAGGGCAGGATGGCTCTGCACAGGAATATGGACAGGTTGGATCATTGGTGGAGAGCCAGCTGAACGTGAGGCAGCAGTCTGCCCAGGGGCCAMCGTGGCCAAGGGCCTCCTGGCTGGTATGAGGACCAGCGTAGCCATCAGGACCAGGAAAGGGACCGTCCCYCTGTGCTCAGCGTTGGTGAGGTCGCACTTCCAATCCTGGGTTCAGGTGCTGGAGCGAGACTGCAGAAGGGCAGCGAAGCTGATGAGGGGGCTGCAACACAGCCCTCATGAGCAGAGGCTGAAGAAGCTGGAGTTATTTAATCTGGAGGAGGYTTAGGGGAGACCTTACCACTCCTACAACTACCTGAAAGGAGGCTGTAGTGCAGCGGGGGTTGATCTCTTCTCCAGAATAACTGTGGATAGGACAAGAGAAGACCGCCTCAAGTTGCACCAGGAGAGGTTCATGTCAGACATTAGGAAGAATTTCTACATGGAAAGAGTTAAGGATTGGAACAGGCTGCCCGGGGACCTGGTCACCATCCCTGGCAATGTTCAAGGAACGTGTGGATGAGGTGCTCACGGACGTGGTTTGACAAGCAGGGTCGTGATGGTCTTAGCATTTGGTCTCAATGCTCTTAAAGTGCTTTTGCAACCACAATGATTCTGTGGTTTTATGATATAAAATTAACATGCAATTCAGAAATACCTTATAATAACCTTTTCTTAATTAACAAATTTATTTTCAAATGCAAAGGCGGGGAAAGAAAGAGATTGGGAAAAAGGACACTTTAGGCTTACTTAACTTGCTTTCTGAGATGTTAGCCCTTTTATTTTCATTAAAAAACATCTACTGAACCTGATATGTATTGAGCTTTTTGTTTTATCATGTTGATCATGTTAATTAAATGTATAATAGCTTCTTAATTAGATGTTCTATTGATTTTTCTTCAGAAAAGGTGTGTTTTTAAGGAGAATTTTGATTTCTTTTGGCATGCAATAACGATAACATTTAACAAGAATGCTAAGCTATTGCCCATAGTTGTTGCAGAGGAGTATATAGCAAATGCCTCACAGGAAAATATGTGAATCCAAGGTTATGCAGTGGAATGGGAGAATGTGCTATTGATTGTCTGTAAATCCAGCCTTGCAACCTAATAGTCTAATTAGTGCTGCCTGTGAAGGAAGGAAAATAATATTATCTGTGACACCGTACAGCAGTTATGGTTAAGCACTTCTGTGTTTTGATTATTCATTCATTTTTATTCTTTATTRAAGATATTTAGTTCATCACCCAATATTTTGTGTATTAACCTCCAGAATGTTTGTAAATATCAAGGCAGAGCTTGTTTCATGTAATTAAAGTGATATCTTTGTGTTATTGTTTTTCTTACATAAATTGTTAAATATTTTTATAAATAATGRTTTTGTTCAGGATCTTTTTCACCCTAGCATCAGGAGAGCAGAACTTAAAAATAGCCAATATAACAAATTATCTTACACATTTAGCTATAATGCTTTGTATCACCTGTATCATAAGTAGGTAATTGTATATATTGTCTAATATGCAATAGAGTAAAATCATATTTTATAAATTAAATAGTAAATACGACAGCACTGTAGCTACAAATCATGAAATAAGTTTATTTACCTGTCAGTATTAATGTTTTGGGTTTTTTATTTTCTTTTGGGGAAGGGTTGTGAAAGAAGGATTTGACAAGGGAAGAATAGTGAAATAGTGAAAAGAAAATATTCACGAGGTTAGATATTTTGAAATTGTTTTCATATTTGGACAGCTGCATCATTGTGGAAATAATGAATGTGACTTATTTTTGTATTTTGATATAAGGCTGTTGGACTTGAGGATCTTGAAGGTCTTTTCCAGCCATAATCATTCTATGATTTTGTAAAATCTTGCAAGATTTTAGAGTGTAAGAAGGAGCTGATGAAATTTCTAAAATATTTCATAAGCCTTTTGCAAAACRGTGTGGAAAGAGAATAATAGATGAAGCCCTGTCCTTAAAAGGACAAAAACTGGTGATGATTTTGAGAGCGCAAGTGTGATGTTAGAGGCGTGTGGTTAAAGGGAAATACTGCCTCTTATTTGCTGACATAAAGGAGATGAGATGGGATCATTTTCTCCTAACGATAATTGTTTAAAGCCCAAGGATAGGCAATTTTGATGGAGCCGGGTGGAATATTTGTTTGATGAGGTCGGTCCCTTCAAGCTATCCAGCTCATCTTTCCACAGTCAGAGGTCTCTGCTTTTCATTTCAAATGTAGAAATAGGGGAAATTGCAGATCAATGCAGCAGACACTTGTTTATTGTGTAGTGATTATGAGTGATCAGTGTGTGAACTGCATGAAAAAACATGCCTTAAATTTGAAGGATGTGGTAAGAAACAAATGTTTAAGTGAACTGAAAAAATGCAGTCTTCTAGAATAACATATAAATATTGGGAAAGGTTAAGTCCAAAATTAGAGAAGGATGAGTCTCATCCTGAAATGCATAAAAAAATTCTTTGTCCAAGATCAGATATTTCACTGTCTCTTGAAAGCAGAACATTGATCAATCGATGATGTTGTGAGATTTCCAGTGACTGCAATGCTATTGTGGCATAGCTATGAGGATGATATAAGCCCCACTGGAGGCCTCTTTGTAGTGCTGCTCTATCTGTTTAATTCAGCAGCAGCTTCTGTTCATCATGGATGCACAAAAAGCCGTGAGGATCAATCTGTGACCTCACTTGGCATTTCAGATTTAATCTTTTTGTTTGTTTGTTTTTTTGTTGTTGTATTCTAAATGTTTGCAATGTCAGTTTGTTCCGTCAAATGATGAATAGTGTAGAATTTAATCATAACAGACAGGACAGCAAGAGAATATTGTCAGTTGTTTAGCAAGTTAGCATCACTTGAACATGCTGAGCACATTCAGAAGGGCTTAGTTCAATCCTCGTACCTACACCATCTACTGAAAAAATGAAAATAAATTGGCAAGAGCCTAGTGGACTCTCTGGCTGTGACTACAGCTCTGTTTTTCTTTACATGGCTTCAGTCGAGGCTCRTCTTGATGTGGAAGATGGTCAAATGCAGTGTTGTTTGCATGCTCTAAACTTGGAACATGTTGGTAAACAAATTGTTATCAAAATCTTTATATCTAGACTAAGTTTGATGGCGCTAATTCTGTTGGATCAAAGTAGGCTTTGACCCTGGCATCAGCTGCCAAGCATGCAGATGTCCACAACACAGCATAGCTTGGTGCCTGGACATCCAACCTGAGCCTTTGGCCTCAAAAGAGGTGAATGACTCCTCTAAGCCATCCCAAACTGTAACTCTGGATTTGTGCAGGCCACTTTCATTAATGCCTCAGTCCTGGTAGATCTATTCCATCCAGTCTGGCGAGGAGAAGGCACCACCACGACGAAGGCACAATTTTGTGCTAATGGGCTTTGAGGTAGATCGGTCGCCTTTGACAGATTGGGAGTGCTGTACAAGCAGGAACACTGCAGACATCTCCAGGCTGCCACTGACTTGTGCTAAGCCCAGGGTACAGCAGTGCCCTGCAGACTTACCATCCCCGGCTCAAACTCTCTGACCTGCTTCATTTATTAAAAAAAGTAAAAAAATCTTTTACATGTTAGCATCATCTTCACTGCTTCTGGGCTTTTCCAAAGCAACATCACTGAGCTGCTAAGACTAAGTAGTAATTATGCTAATACTTTGTAATGAATTACCATTAATTCCCTTCAGCATTATGTTCTTGTTTCTAACAGTTGGCCCTCATAGCCTGTACCTATTCATAATATAGAAAAGAGTGAAAATATCGGACTGTTATAGGTTATTATTCATTTTATTGAGGAGACAGTGTGGACAAGGGAAAGGTATCAAGCTTGGGGCTGAGGCTAAAAAATGCAGAGGGGATAGGCTTAAAGATATAGACCCGGTAGAACAGGAAATACCACCTTTTTGTGGAGCTCAACTGCAAAAATCAGGGAACCAGAGATATAGACATTGTTGGTATTGTAGAGATGCTCTAATATTTCATGGAGAACCGACGATTTATAACAGTTCCCTTGGCTGGATATGTTTGTGTGTCTAATGTTCTTGAAATCTGTGTATTGCATTTCCCTTAACCTTACTTATCGTGAGATGTATGATCCACTTTAAAAAGAGTACTAAGAATAGATCCTAAAACACTCTTCTTAGTGCTTGTAGTCCAGGGAAGTTATATTGTTTTTACTTAGTAGATATTTGTGTGATATCTTTGCTTTGTTTTTTTTTTCCATAAATCTGTGAATTCCCTGGGATCTTTATCTAAGATGAATCTAGTTTATATTAAGAATGACTGAGCAAGAAAGAAATATTAATTTTTGATCTATTATTATTTTAACTTGTCAGGAAAAGTAGGGGGATTTGCACAAGAAAACAACACTATAGATTCTGGAGAACTAGATATAGGCCGAAGAGCAATACAAGAAGTTCCTCCTGGAATTTTCTGGAGATCACAACTCTTCATTGATCAGCCACAATTTCTRAAATTCAATATATCTCTTCAGAAGGATGCACTGATTGGAGTATATGGCCGAAAAGGCTTACCACCTTCACATACTCAGGTAAGACCTACCAGCTTTAAAAGTAGGAAATGCTGTGAAAGACTGTGAGCTTATATTTTTTGTACATGTTTTTATTTCTCGAGATTTCACCCTTATTGTTACTCTTGATTTTTATTTTTTTTTTACACTTTATGGGTTTCGTGCAATGTAGAAAGCATTTATATTACTGTAAGTGATGTAATCTGAAATATATAATGTGGGGAAGAGTTTATCGTTTACGAATTTCATTATGAARTCCTGAATTCTGTGAGCAATGATGATGCTTTAGAAACAGAGTTGCTTCATGCAGAATTTATTTATTTCCCCTTTTTTCTGGGATATACATACAGGCATCTTTTAAAAARTTAAGCTAATTATAATATTCTGGTCAGCTGTGTCTGCAGTTATGCGTGGTAAAGGTTGTATTTGCCAAATTTCCAAATAAGTGACTTTTAAATGAAATTTCAGTTCATTCTGTGAGCAAATGCTACAGTATTTACAGCTTAGTGTCCTAGTAAATAAATACATGCAAGATTAAAAAAAAAAGTGTCTGTATGGATACAGTGAACTAGGCTTGTAAAAACGTCTGTTTTCATTAGACATCTTACTGCCTTAAAATTCTTCTCTGAAGTATTGCAGGGCATTTATTCTGCTCCACCCCTTAGAAGGTTTCTAAAGAGACTTTTTATTGTATATGATCATGCATTTGTATAGTAACAAAGACACACTTTTTTATCTGAAGTCATATAAAAGGCTTCCGTTAAAGTACAAAAGAAAGAATAGTCTGGATGGCAGGAGAAAGGGAGGGATGGTATTTTAGGATCAGTTGTATTTRGATTTTATTTTTAGGATTTAAGACCAGCCAAGTTTAAATTTATTTCAGCTCAGTATTTTTCCAAGTTGTGGTTCCTAACCATTGTTCCACTTCAAAAGGGAATTAAGCTCATAGCTCATGCAATAGCATTTTACCCTATTTGGATAATTATGCCACATCTTACTGTTTTTTTAAGGGTTTTCGGGGGGTTTTGTTTGTTTTTTTTTTGTCCTGAACTCAGCGCTCAGAATAGTAGCCTAATCATATAGGCAGAATGAACTGAGTCAGCCCAYTATGCACAATACTCAGCTGTAACTGTAAACTGATAGATACAACATTCAATTTCTTTATTTAATTCTATATATTTTGATTTTGATTGGTATGTTGTTGCACTATATGAAGCTATTTCATTCTTTGTTTTAGGTATAGTTGTAGAAGATTTAGAACACTTGAAAATATTCCTAATTCTGCCACCTGTTTATCATCTGCTGTCACACACTGATTTGAAMTTATGTTGCACGCTGAAGGAGAGAAGTTAGGGTCAAGCAAAGGAATTTCACAGCACTGAAACTGCAAACTGTTATGCTAGTTTTAATTTCTAGCTTACTTTCCATTAAACTAGAAACAATTCATTAAATGCTGAAAATGCACTTGAGTTTATTTCAAAATTTGATCCTCATAAAAATGAATAAATGGATTTTCTTTAGACAACTCTCACATACGAAAACTCACCCTTAGGCTGGCAACAAGCATGAGAAATTCTAACTCAAAGAAAATTGATTCAGAAAGTTATCAGCCATTGGAAATAGGGGCTTGGAATACAAATGCCATCTCAGTGATAACAGTAATAACAGGAGCAAGGGGAATACATGTGTGGCAAGAATGAATAAAATTGAAAAAGCTGATCTGAACGGCATTTATATGAGAGGCTGTGCRAGTCTGTAAGTGTATGAAAAACGATCCTTACTTGATTCCTTATCTTGCTTAAAGATTGAAATAGGGGTCCCCTCTATCCAAACCTCAATAAAATGAGATAGCTGTATCTATTTCCTGGCATCTGTATTACACAGCTTCCTTTTTGTTGCATTCTGACTGTCCAAGTGCTGATGAGAGTCAAACTTGTTCATGTTTAAGTGTAATACAATAGAAAGAAGCACATAAGGATCCTTCTACTACAGCTGTASTTTCTGTGGCTCTTTCGATATATTGTTCCTGGGATGCAGGTCAGGCTCTCTTGTCCTCTTTTTGCCTGCAATATAGTTAGATTTTTTTCTTTACAAGCCATTTGACACTTGAAAAATTAAGCATGCTCACTTTTATTAATAAGTTGAACAGCATCTCTGTTGAATTTGAAGGGCATGTGTAAGGCACAAGGTTTATTGGAACATCCTTGTGGCCTGAACCCTGTCCTGTCTGGTTTATATGCCTGAAATTAAATGTGTATGTGTAAATGTGTAATGTTCGTTGGAGCAGTTGGGGACTTTYTGTAACTCTGTTTCCTGCACCTGGAAAATGAGTATCTTGTCACAAGTTAGGCCTTCTTCCAACAGCGAAAGACCTAATCACAGTCATAACCTGCATAGTAAATCATGTATTTTACCAAATTACCTTATATAAAGAAAATAAGCTATTAAATCAAAAGGGCATCTAATGAAAGAAGATGCCAGCATATATTTGTTCATGGTTTTCATGGTCTYGACGAAGCCTTCTAGCTACTCCCAACACGGGTCTTGTTGGCAAGCCAGGAATAGCGGGCAATGATTCCTGGCTTCGCTGCCTCCTGTCATCGGGTGCGACAGCGGATCCCCAGAGCTCCGAGTGACACAGGAGCCTGATAGAAGAACATGAAGGCCCGTGCTGGGTCTGATCAAAGGCCCATCTAGCCCACTGTGCTGTCTGTCACTAAGTAATAGCAGCCATTAGTAGATATGTGGGTTAATATAACAGCATGTGAGACTCTTCCTAGAATAAATTCTTGGCCTCCAGCATTTTGAGGCTGAAGGACTTTCTGAGACAAAGGTGCTGTCACCTGTGACAGATTTACTTTTTTTTCCTAGGAATATGTCTAGTCACTTTTGAATCCATGGAAGCTTTCAGTGTCCATGACATTAGTAGCAGGGGGTTTCGTGGTATAACTGCTCATCTGTACCTGCTATACTCTTTACTGTGTTTTGAGAGAGCCTCCTTTTGGTAGCTACAGCGGAGAGCTGCACCCCCTTGAAACAGGATCACTGATATTAACTCTCCTCCCTTCCTATAATCCAAAATAATCAGGATGCAGCATGTCGGCAATGTTTTGACATGTTGTGGTCGGTACAGAACATTTGGCTGCATTTTTGGTTTCTCTTTCGGCACCCAGATCGGTCGCCAGCCCATGCTCGGTGCACGTCGCTGACCACCCCAAGAATCATCATTCAGTCTTTCTGGGGAATCATATACAAACCAAGCCGGAATAATTGACAGTGGCTGTCCATGCCACCCCAATCAATGCCCGCCTCAAAGTCTGGGTGACACTTTCCAAAAATGTCACTTCCATTGCAGCCAGCAAATCAATGTGTTTATTTAAAGAGACTTTAAGAATAACAAAGGACTTGGGTTTAAAGCAAAATTGAATGGAGGAGACTCAATGGAGTAGACTGAATGTTTAGACGCAATGTGAAGGTAATTAATTTATCCCCGTAGGAGGAAGATAGAATTACTATGCTTTTTGCTCACAGAGGTAATTGTTTTTCCCATTATTTTGTCCTAGGTATACAAACCTAGCCCTAAAGAGGTTTGGATTAGTTATAGTTGTTTGCTATGGGCAGATGGAAAAGTAACTGCCCTCTGTATCATTCTTAAAATGTAATATAAAATAGTATTTTGATACCTACATAGACCTCTATTATATTATAAATATAATAAACAATATAAAATCATTAATAATACCATGCTTGTCAGCCACGCGCTGTTTAAGATCAATTAAGTAGCATTATCATTTACTCCCTTTCAAAAGATGTTTTTCGTCTGAAATTGCTCTCCTACAAAAAATGACCCTCTGCAGTATACAAATTACAAGGTTTTTCCTGATGTCTGTGAATAACTTGTTACAACCAGAGCTGCAAATAAGGCAAGAAGAAGTGTTCTTATGTCTGGTAGGAGGRAAAAAAAAAAGGGTTTCTCTCTCTCTCTCTTCTCTCTCTTTCTCTCTCTCACAAAATAAGATAAATATTTAATCCTCTGACAAATGAGAACACTGAGTGGTTTTGAATAATCTGTGCTCTCCTGAAACAGTTGCATTAGTTTTCGTGTGCCGTTGCACGTACATTCAAAGTGACAGCGTATCAAGGTACTGCCTTCTGCACATACTAATCATGTTAAGTCCTATTCTGCTTGTTCAGGCATATCTGGAAAAGCATCTCAGGTGTTGATAGAAGAATTTTAACTATGCATTTCTTTTCTACTATGAATGGTAGAAAGATAATTCCAATTACTGTAGAGGAACATTCTTATGATGCCAGTGAATTTTAGCCTTGCAAGTGGAATTTAAAGGAGAGAATAGAAGTACCTAAATCCTGTTTGGGGCAGAGGCTGTCGTGTTTTCTTCTGTCCAAGGAGCAGTTTCTGAAGGTCACAAGTAAGGACATAAAACCACCAATTCGCCTGTCCCGGTAACTGATGTTATCCAGCCTAGGTGAATCCGTGGTTTCACATGCTGGCCTTTACCTTAATAGACCACTGATGTAATTCCATTTGAGAGGGATCTCAAACACTGGGGCAGGATTGAGGGTTTATGTGTAGCACTTCATCTCATACAGTAAACACATACCAGAGTAAAAGTGAAAGGGTGGATGAGCAGGGAGCACAAAGGCTCTCTACTAAAACCAAGAATTTTCTTTACCTTCRTAAGTGCTCGATTTTGCTTTGTACACCTTGGTCTTCACGTGACAAATGTACAAAAGAAATCTTTAAAAGCGCTCGATCAGACTCCTGCTTAGTATAAATCAGTGTAAGGCCTGGAGAAGGTCTAACTCCATGGGTGCTCTTAAAAATCTTGGGGTTTGGGATTGCTGGTTGTTTCCAGCAGTCGTGGGCTCATAGCAGCCCGGATGCTGTGTTTTCCAGGCCCCCAGGTGGCTGTTCACCTCACCACACTTCTCTGCACACTCTCCATTGACCTGAAGCACAGTGTTTTTTTCCCCAGCTCATGATTTCTCAGAGCTGTTTCCATGTGCTGCTTTGGGTATCCCTTGCAGGAGGTGGAGGGAAAGGTCTCCTTTCTCTTAGAGCTTCTGACTAGCTGGCATGAGGACCAAACAATTTAATGCTTATTGTGGAAGTGTAATAAATAAAAACCAAAAAAAAAAAAAAAAAAAAAAAAAAAAAAAAAAAAAGCTTAAAAAAAAAAAAAAAAAAACAAAAAACAAAAAAAAAAAAAAAAAAAAAAAAAAGTGTTTGGCAGCTGAGATGTGTGGCGTGCTGAAAGGGAGCACTCACCTGAGGGTCAGGTGGAGGCCATGACTGCAGTTTAATCACGGCTGACCTTTTCTTCTGCCCCACACCTGAAATATAATTGCTGGCCCTGAGCTTGTCACCAGAAAAACTGCCACGGTGAATGCAAGTGCTAATGGGCCCTTTCTGTTGGAAATCCGAGCATGGYGAGAGCCAGGGTTAGTCCCTGCTATTGCATCCGTGCTCCAGAAAGGGGCCTTTGCGTCAAAATGCCACCGTGTCAATGGGATATTCCAGGGAAGCCGGCAGCGGCAGGGCCATGTCCATGCCATGCTCGTGCCGTGACGTGTTCCTCTCTTGTCCCCCCCCGGCAGTACGACTTCGTGGAGCTGCTGGACGGCAGCCGGCTGATCGCGCGGGAGCAGCGCAACCTGCTCGAGGCGGAGCGAGCGGGCCGGCAGGCCCGCTCCGTGAGCCTGCACGAGGCCGGCTTCATCCAGTACCTGGATTCGGGCATCTGGCACTTGGCCTTTTACAACGACGGCAAGAACGCCGAGCAGGTGTCCTTTAATACCATCGTTATAGGTGAGTGGGGGTGATCTTCAGAAGCCTCTACCAAGAACTCAGCACTGCTCACCTTCGTTTTAGGAATACAGGGACAAGCTTTCTTAATTAAATGCTAGGGTTTATTTCCACAAATTTTCTTTTCATTGTATTTATTTTGCTGCTCAGAGTAGAACATAATATATATTTTAACTAGTTATTCTAGAGTACAAGGTCTGTTCCTCCATGTAAAACCTGTCTTGAAACAAGTCTACTTTGGTTGTAATTGTTAAACAGCACAGGGCTCCATTTTGAGCACAGAACGCCTATTGTTTTATCATTAAAATAGGAGCTTATTTGGGGGGAATGCAAAGGCCTAAGATACAACATCAGCTTCAGAAAATGGGAGCTATTTGTGTTCTTGGGAGCCTCAAACAAACCAGCTGTGAACACTTCTCTGAGAATGTGCGCTCGCTGCCATTTACATTAGTAGTGGTTTAAATGACAGGTACTTTGCATGGTGGGAATCCAGGAATCACCCTACTTTTCTATTCCTTTTTTWCCCCCTTTTTTAAAGAGTCTGTCGTGGAGTGCCCCCGGAACTGCCACGGCAACGGAGAGTGCGTTTCTGGGACGTGCCACTGTTTCGCCGGCTTCCTGGGCCCCGACTGCTCCCGAGGTAAATGCCCCCAGTTTGGGGCCGAATCCCGCGGGAAGGGAAGGAGGCGGCGATGGGCGGGTGTCSCGCCGCGAGGGCCGTCCCGCTCCTCACAGCTGCGTTTCCCTCGGCAGCGGCCTGCCCCGTGCTGTGCAGCGGCAACGGGCAGTACTCCAAGGGGCGCTGCCTCTGCTACAGCGGCTGGAAGGGCACCGAGTGCGACGTGCCGGCCACCCAGTGCATCGACCCGCAGTGCGGCGGCCGGGGCATCTGCATCATGGGCTCCTGCGCCTGCAACTCGGGCTACAAAGGGGAGAACTGCGAGGAAGGTGCGTGAGTACCACGCTCGGCACCACTTCCAGGCGCTGCCTCCGCYGCCTGTGCTGGTGGACCTGGGTGCTGCTCGCTACTGCTCATCCCTAAAAGATAAAACCATGAATCATAAGCATGCTGAAATACGTTTGGCACATAGGGTTTTTCTAAAATCATCTTACATCATTACAACATAATCATGTTTAGGAAGCAGTAGTATCACCAAACTCTACACAGAACTCTCATACTTTGTTTCCTCTTGGCAATGTGAACATTCTTAATTACTCTATATGGGATCTTTTTGCTTGTCAGTGTACTTTTATTTACTTTTTCTGGCTGAGGTCAGCGAAGAAGGGAGAACAAAAAACATGTTAGACTACAGAAACACTTAGTGATTTTTTTTTTTTCTTTCACAGAACAGAATAAATCATTAATGTATTGCGTTTGTTAGGGATCTTTTCTACCAACCACCTCATGGAAAATGCTGATTCCCATGTATCGTAATGAAAAATGATGCATCATTTTTGTATTTTAGAGATGTGCATAATAATATTCATTCGAGTGTGCTGCAAAGTGCAGTTCATTTTCTATTCTATTTTTTTAGGGAGTAAAAGGCACCATTTTCTTCCTCAATCAAATTGATTTTATTGATCTCCACACACAAAGTAATGCAATTAAGTCAGTGGAATTAAATTTTCAGACCATTGACCCTACAAGTGTAACATTTTATTGAGTCAAATTGCTAAATTAAATCTCGTCATCTAAAGCACATTAAAGTGAATTAAGAAGGATGGAGAGTATGCAACTCATTTATTTCTGAAACAAGTCAGAGGTCCTGCACAGCTGTCAAAACTCAGTAGCAGTGGATGGGGTCAGCTGATACCAAATGTTCCAAGGAATCCAACATTGTTACACTGTGATTAGAGGGAACAGGAATCAGTCGCCTGAAATTCAAAGTGAATCTTTGATTTCAGAAAAATCAGCAAAGCCTGAAAGATCCGTGGTGAACTAGGCAGCAGCCTCCGATGTCGCGAGTCAGTTATGTACTTGCAATGACTTCACGGTGCCACGGTGATGTGGAGGGACTTGCTTTGGCAAAGAAAATTGCCAGCATGCTAGCAAAGATTGACTGGGAATTGTAGTCATGATTGACGATAAAGACTTTAAATTTTTTGTTGTTGTTTTTTGTTTTGTCTTTTTTAAGCCTTGTAGCTAGAGAAGGGAGGTTGCCCCAAGACACCTTGGTTTGCTCTGTCTTTCACTCACTCATCTCAATAAAACATAATTGAATCACTCAGGATCAACCTGCTGAGGCTTGTTTTTAAGATGAGTGCTATGCTCCTTATTTCACAAGGGTTTTAAAAGGTRAATTAATCAGGAAGAGGCCTTGAGAACCTATTGTGGGTGCTTGTTCTTCAGTTTGATGGCAGACTTAAGCTTATCTTTTTCTTCTCCCACCAGCTGATTGCCTAGACCCAGCCTGTTCCAGCCACGGTGTTTGCATCCACGGCGAGTGTCACTGTAACCCAGGCTGGGGGGGTGGCAACTGTGAGATCCTGAAGACGATGTGCCCGGATCAGTGCTCCGGCCATGGCACCTACCTTCAAGAGAGCGGTACCTGCACCTGTGACCCAAATTGGACAGGTCCAGATTGCTCCAATGGTAAGGGTGAAAAACACTCCCATTGCCTAAAACAGTACTGCTTTAAATAGCACTGATTTAAGGCATCAGCTTGGACTTGACCTGCCAAGCTCATGGAAGTCTTTCAGTTGGCTGCAGCATGAGCTATGAATTGAATCAAGTGTTCAAAATACATAACAAGTTTGAAGTATGCAGAAAACAATTTATGCACTTGACAGTGTTTGTCAGYCACTCCTGGTAGTCACATGCAAGTGCAGTCTTCTTTGTGAAAGATATGTACTTGTATTTACCATCTATCTAGCACATCAATTTAAAACATAGAACTCCACCAAAACTAGAAACAGTTGAAAACTGGCAGCAGAGTTGATAAGGATTTGTGTGTACTGGAAGAGTAGTAGAGAGCTCCAAACATTCAAGAGAAAGCAACAAAGTTAAGAAAATGTTGTCTCCTATTAAATTTGGTCAGTAGAGGGGGRAAAAAAAAAGCCTCTGAACATTTTTAGCACTAACCATAGCTGGTTGTGAGATACCTTTGGTAATTCTCAACCAAACGCTCAAAAACTTGCTATTTCTGGACACCATGTCCTCTACTCTGGTTTGGATGATTCAGTTATGCTTCAACTTTTATTGATGTTTCAGGGAATGATTGGTCATTGAAATGCACAAAAATCACGTGTCTCATGTTTTTAGAAGTTTCAGTAGTGTCAAACTCGCAAAAGAGCTTGTAAAATRACACAAAGAGCTTTTGATGAAGTTGTACAAAATGACCTTCAAATCAGTACACCAAAAAAGTAAATCTTACCCATAAACATTTTGTTAGGCTGCTACAAGAGGAAAAGAATGAATTATTTCCATCAGTGGGTTTATAGGTTTGAAATCAGCAGAGCTTTCCTCTTTCTTCATCAGCAGTTTGTCCCTTAATTAGCCCTTCAATTCCACTTCAATTAAATTAACTCTAATTAATAAGTTCATTACAAAGATTGACGCACCTTGCTCAAAGCTAGTGTGCTAAAAGCTGATAAACACCTTCACCCTAATGAAAAATTGATTAGATTGAAGAGAAATAAACCTTTCTTTTTTGAAGCTAAGTTGACGTCTTGTGACTCTAAAGTTATAATCAAACCGTCTTGAATCTCTTCATCAAAAATTTAATTCAAAGTACGTATAAGATGCTCTATAGAAAGGAAGGAAAAAGAAAAGCTACACCTGTCTTGCTCCATAAACATTCTGGACAGTTTCTTATGGGAAATATCACGACTCCTTGACACTGTTTAATGCTTCACAGCACCTGGAGGTAAGAATTACACCCAACTGGGGCAAAAGAAACACTGCCCCATGACAAACTGAAACCCCTCTTTTTCCACCGAGCAACTACTTTCTTTTGCAGTTGAAAATAACAATATTCATTCCTTGTGCTGATTGATATCTGTTCCAAGAAACCAAACCCTAAAACTTTAATGAACTGACATGTGGTTAGGACCAACTGTGTTCCAAGGAACTAAAACAAAAATTCTTAGATTGTATTCTCTAGCAATAATGACGTTTCCTACAGTCTAACTGAATGAACTAAAATTGTAAATGCAAACTCTGGCAATCTAAATTATCATCTTGTATTAGCTCTGAGACTTAACATGTGTTGTTTAGTCTCTGACTGTCTTTGGCTCTTAATGTATTTTTCAATTATTCTATCAGTTACAAGAACCTATTACTATAGGTAAATGACAAGTTAAATTGCTGTATGTTGATTTTATTTTTTTTTAACAATCTATTATTTAAACCAGACTGTTCATAGCTGTCAGTGATAGGAATTTACTGAAAGTGAAAGAGCATCATCTTTTATATTTAACAGATGTGTCAGTATGTCAGCATAGTACTAATTTGCCTCACTAAGGCTGATTCTTTTTAATGAAAAAATGTGTCAAAAATGGCACATTTTTACTTTGGAAGAAAACAGGGAGCAGGGTGGAGAGGGGAAACCTTGTTATAATGAACTTCCTTTAATACTGCATTTTTATTCACGACATACAGCGACCTAGGTCTGGGACACTCAGTCTCTAAAACCAGGCTGTAAATTTTAATAACTTTGAGTGCCCTATCATCCAAGTTATGAAAGGTTGCTTGTAGGAAATAAAAATATGTGTTTGAAAACTGCTCGGAGCTCAGAGATGGAAGGGCTGTGGATGCTTGATCTGGGTAAGTCTGCAGGATAGCTCAGTAAGCACTAGCACCAAGAGACAGCTCTCTGCCTGCATTCTGTAGACCCGACGCAAGCATGCTTGTCACAGTGCCTTCCTTTGATATAATCTCCACTGCTTTTACTTTCTGCTTCTCTTTTGCGAGTGGAGCCGCTGACTAACGTGTGTCCTCCCTGCCCCGCGTGTGCCCCCCGTTCCCTCCTGTCTCCCGCAGAGATCTGCTCCGTGGACTGCGGCGCGCACGGCGTCTGCATGGGCGGCACGTGCCGCTGCGAGGACGGCTGGACGGGCGCCGCGTGCAGCCAGAGAGCGTGCCACCCGCGCTGCGCCGAGCACGGCACCTGCAAGGACGGCAAGTGCGAGTGCAGCCAGGGCTGGAACGGCGAGCACTGCACTATCGGTAGGAGCCCCGGCCGCCGCGCGCCCCCAACGCYGCTCTGAGGGCCCGTGCTGCAAAGGGCAGCACTGGCCCTTGCCAGGCTGGGCAGAGGAATTGGTGTTTTAAGAAAGGAGAGGGTTAGGTCGYGGCTCGTCAGTGCTTCATAGCTGGTTTGCTGTGGAGAGGAGGTGCAAGAATTTCCCTTTCCGTCGTTCCCCTTCAGCTGCCTTTTGCTGAGGGGGAGGCTGCGCTTATTTTAAAGTGTAAATATATCCTGCAATGTGTGCTGTTCTGTTGTTGTGTGAGAGCTTTCCATCTTTTGGAAACAAAGCTTTCTTTTGTTTTTATTTTTGTTTTTTTTTTCCCTCTAGTATGGAGAAGAAACAGAAAAACGTGAATTTTGCCTACACACACAAATACTGCCTCCGTCTTGCAAAGAATGTAATCTAGTTGCCAAACATTATCTTCCTGTCAACATCATTCTTTATTTTAGAATTACAGCAGATTTCTGTTACATAACTAACAGCATAGCATTTCAGCAGTCTAACACAGCAGATTAAGAAGAGGTCATCATTATTACAGCTTGYATATTGCTGTAATTAAGTTAGTCCTAATGTTTGAAAACCTTTTGGGACTCCTGAGCCTTTTAGTGAAGCTTTTCTTACTCAGTTATTTACCTTCCCTGTGTCCCATTTACTGCACGCTCCCCTTCCAGTATGGGAAATGTAGCTAAAGGAAGTGAGGAAATGGAAGAAGTGGAAGAGTTGTCCAAAAGGTTACTGCTGTAAAATGTATTTTATATAGCTGTAGTGCCAAGAATTCCCTTGTAAGCAGGGACCCCTTGGTGCAAGACACTGTGGGACTGTAATGTGGAAGAGGAGTCCTGTCCAGACTGCTTTATAGTCCCAGCATAATGCTCATAGAAACTGTCATGGGGAGAGGTAGGAAGCACAGGCAAAGGGACTGGCAGTCACCTGAGTGTGAGGGCAGATCAACTTCTGCTGAGGTCTGTGGTGAGCACTGCACAAGCCCGAGAATAACAAAGTGGCTCTACAGTATTTACAGGTCACGTCTCCCAAGGGTGAGCAGCCTTTTGGATAAGTGCTCAAAGATGCTTATTTTGAGAAACTATCAAGTAGACAATGGAGGAGGTGGTCAAGCAAAGGATAAGAGCTACCACTGAGTGATGGCAAAATCACAGGTACACTGAACAGTCAAAAAAAACCCAACTAGGGCAAAATAAAGTGTTTTGTTTGAATGGAGGGAGAAGGGGAGTTGCAGGGTGATGGAGGTTGGTAGGGACTTCTGCAGAGCTCGTGAGGTGCAATGTCCACCCCATTCAAACAGGGTCACCCAGAGCACCTTGCACAGGGTGACGACCTGGCGCGTTTTGGAGCTCTYGAGAGGAGACTCTGCAGCAATGAGTGCCTGTTCTGGCTGTATTATCTGGTATCCACATCCCTGCGCCAGGAGGAGAAGCCAGAGTTTCCTTTTGTAGGAAGGAGCCAGATATAAAGTAGTCAGATTGATTTGTGAATTGTTTTTACAGAAATCACAATTGATCTTTTTGATCACTAATGAGATTTCTGGGGTGTAAGCAGGGGCTGGGGGCTAAGATGCCTCCCTGCAGACTTGCAGAGAGAATTGCTGCAGTTAAGGGTTAGAGGAAYTTCCAGTAAACGTGCTGATGAGAAGAACAGCCAGGTGGGAAGAGCCTGTGTTTTAAACAATAAAGTAAAGCAAACCTTTAAAAGTAGGATAAAGCCTTTCCCCTGAGCGCCTTAACTTGCCAATGAGCAATTACTCAGCAGATCGCTCTGCTGTTGGTCTCGCTGACCTTGGCACTGCTTCAAGGGTTGCAGTTACACACGGATGAGCTGCTCTTGAACAATTTTTCCAACATATTAGACACAAACAAGTTTTTCCTCAGCACTGGGCAAGCGGGTCTGTCTTCCCACCTGTTCTTTAAATGTGTATTTACTGTGAGGCTGCTGCTGTAAAGATAGTTTGATTTGTTAATATTGCATGTTGCAATTATAGTTTCAAAGACAAGTACTGCAGTACAGCCTCTAGTCCATTCTTATGCTTATTTTTGGCAGTTGTTTTCTTCAGAACCCCATTTTATAGATAAAACAGGATATTTTATTGCTTGTTTTCAGGAATAGTTTCATCTTAATGCAGTAAGAATGGATGTGTCCTCAGCTTTGCAAATGAAGAGTCAGTCTGCTTTTGTCTCTTCTACTCTAGAGTTTAATATCTTCCTTCAAGCAATAGGTTTCAAAACACACAGAGCATCAGCATCTTTCTCTCCATATTCCTCCCACACTTCTCTTATTCTTACCCTCCATTTGTAACTCAGGCATTTTTGTATTGCTCACAACTCTAAACCAGAAAAGTTCTCCATTCCTCTTTTTAAAAGCTGTTAACCACTTCATAGAAATAAAGATTTTTTTAGTTTGATGCAGCTTTTAGTTGAAAGTGACCTGAAGTGTACCGGCCCAAACTTACAGTTCCTTTGGGAAAGGAATGTGCCAAGGAAGCTGTAAACTAAGGCCGACGGCTGTCCTTGACCTTTTGGGAAAGGAGTGTCCCAGCAGTTCTTAGGTGGTTTCCTGGAGTGGGGTGAAGGTGCATGTGTTAAACCTCAGAGGGGCTAACAGGAGTCTTGCTGCTGTGCTCTAAATCCAGGACTCAGCTGATCAGAGCGATCTGCATTTTTTTGTAAAGCACAAGTGCAATTTAAAATGGTAAAGATGTTTTGCACCTYAGCTAACATCTTTAGTTTGCTTCTGAAGGTTGTCCTAGCTCATTTTCAGTTAGCCCACTGTATAACACAGTATTCTCTTGGATGACACACATTAATGGCTGAGAAGAAACAAACTAACTTATGGCTATAATTAAAAGGTAGTCCTTAGGGCTTACCTGTTTAGTAGCTTTCAAACCCTAGGTTGCTTTTCAAGTTACACTGATTTCCATTTATATTCAAGACACTTGTGAGAAAATTTGACCTAGGGAAATCCTAATTCCTGTAAGCTGGAAAAGACCCTTTATTTGTTTTTATTCCACTTCTTAAGGACATTAGGTAGCAAAATCATAGATGATAGCAAAGGTTTGCTTTTGGTACAGAGTTTCCCCACCTGCTTCTCAGGRCACCTTCCTTTTAAGCATCACACTTTCTGTAAGTTTCAGGATCACACAGCTTGGAATTGTGAAATAATACACATGCATTTCTGTGTGCATTTGGTTTGTGAGAGAGGATAGAGTAGAGTAAGTAAGGTTTGGTTTTGTGTTTTGAAGTAATGCACATAGTAAGGTAGGCAAGATTGCTTTGGCTGGCGCAGCTGGTGCCTGTTACTGGTACCCGCTGTTGGGCTGTGCTTGCAGACACGTAAATGCCCTCCTGATACAGGCCRTGTCCGTGAGGTGCTGCTGTCGCTCTTGCCACATGCTGCCAAAGATGAGTATCAAACGTGTTCAGCAGGTAATTATTACGTGCCCAGGGCTGTGGTGAACTCAGCTTTTTGAGAATTAGCAAAAATGGGGATTTGGAGCTGCTGTTCAGCATCTTGCAGGACTGAACCAAACACTGGCACTATGCACTCCAAATACAAAGCAGTTTAAGGCCATCTAAATTGCTTACTGTCTTTTYCCTGCTGAGAGTCCTGATATTTTACCATTGCTTGTAGCCATGTGAGAGCAGGTTAAATCAACAGTTCACTACAGAGCTAAGGAAAATCACCTGTCCACTGTTTGTTTGGTCTGGAGTGAAGCTCATGGGTCTGGGCTGAGCATCCTTAGGTTATTCCGTGAAGCTCTACCTGCATCTCAATGGGATGCCAGTCTGCAGAAACACAGCTGGTGCCCGGGTGAGAGCCCGGATGAAAATTTGGCCTGTAATTAAGTTTTCGTAACACAGTTGTACTAAAATATGTTTTTATTTCCCTTCTATCTCGGTTTGCAGTGAGTTCACTGACCCTCTCCTGTCTGAATAGTTGTTCTGTGAGATTGGAAGAGCTATTATTTCAGATAGTCTATTATTTTTCATGATATAGCTGGCATGTACCATGGGTAAATTAAGTAACTGTCATAGGAAGCCCATAAATATGAATACTTATCCAGCTGCTTTTCCATTAGACTCTGTTAGCTGAATAGAATTAGTAAATAATTATGTTGGTGGGGAATCTGCTATATCCATGTGCTGTGTAACATCTCAGTTTTACAATGCAGCCTAWTTTTTTCTATAGACCAAATTAGTTTTAGAGTAATCTAAATTGCAAATTGGCCAATTTGCATTAAAACTATGCCTTCTTGATCAGATTTGTCAACACCTCTTTTTTAAAAAGTCTTTAGCATTAAGCATGGGTGGATAAGACCATCTGTTTATGTAGCTTGCCTGCAGCTCCATTACTTAACACATGAGACAGGTTACAGCTGTTTAATTGTTACGGTGTGGAGCGATTATCATTCAGTCCAAAATTAATATTTATATATGTATGCATGGAATGTATGTCGTTAAACAAAAGTGATACAAATGTCTATTAATGTCATTAATCATTCGTATTTAATCCCCCAGGAGGGCTAACGTTACCATAGGAGTATTCATACTACCTTTGAGTGCTGCTTGAGGCTACTTTACCTGGTATGCAGAAGTGAAATCCTCATCAAATGCTGTTCAAATGGTGGTATCTTGATTTTTTTATCACCGAAGATTTTTCCTATAYTTATTCCCCCTAAAATTTGATTGAGAAAAAAAATAATAGGAGACAGCAAAGTATTTATTCTTAGCATTCTTCTTGGCATGAAATGTCATTAAAACCAATCAAACCAAAAATAAATTTTCTTCAGCAAAAGATTTCTAGAGACAGCTATTTTAACTAGAAAAACAAGAATGCTTTCTGATTTAGATTCTCACAATGATAGGCGACTAAATCACGTGTCACACACTCGTGTAAGTGGCCTGCCGTTCCCACTGATCCCAGGTCCCGGTTGGAATGGCTTTCAAGAGTGGGCAGGCACGAGGACATTCACACCCTGGTTTGCTGCGACCGTGAGCAGTGGGAGCTCAGACGTACTGGCCGTGTGAGGAATGCACATTYTGGAAAGCAATATGCTCTCTGAAGTCGTTGCCCCTGCACCTGCTTCCTTCAGCGTGTGTTTGGCTCTGGGCTCCTTTTACTGGTGATTTCAGATATGACTGCAGGGAAAAACACTTTATCTCTTCATCAGATCAGAGAGCAAGTCGAGACAAATGTGTTCCTCCTGTTAATTCAAAGGAGTGATTATAGAAAACTGAATATCATAGAATCACAGAATCCTTRAGTTGGAGGTCATGTATATGGTTAATGAAATACGGTTATATTTCMTTAAAGTACATATATATTTTTATAGTATGGACTTGACAAACCGAGTCATGGTCCTGCTTTGGGACTTGACTGGTCTGCAGATCTGCGTGTTGCAGGGAAGGCAGCACCAAGAGCTGGGCKGATTCCTGCCTGCCACTGCCATGAGGCTCCTCACAGCTTCGGCATTACCTGGTGTATTTACACTTGGCATTCTTTTAAATAGTCATGTCAGGGATTTTATGTATCTCAATGCACTCCTGCCAAGAATTCTTCATATATGTTAAGATTCTCTTGAGATTTTAGCATCCTGATAAGAAGAAAATGCTTCCCTTCAAATTATGACTGAAACAATAATGAAATATTTTCAGAATCGATGTTTCAGAAACACCTGCATTCACTAGGGTCAGGATTTCACAACAATATTTATAGCTGTACTGTCAATACGAAAACTTCATGAAAAAGAGAAGTTGACTTTCTCAACACCCACACTGCTGCTATCTGTGTTTTAACAATATTTCATATAATTTACTGCAAATATGATTTTGATCTTCCCTGGGCCTGAAAAGCATGTTATAATTTGCCAGGCAAAGCCTTAAATATGCAAAATATTTGTACATTTGCTAACAATCAAAATCTTGCCTTGCCAGGCAAATCTAAGGTAGTGAGTCATATTTATGATGGCTGCGTATCTGATGCTGTAAAAATTAAACGAATTATTGGTCAGACCTTAACACTTTTCGAGATCAAGCATCTCAAACACAAATTATCTGCTGGTGTACTTTAAATTGCTAATTGGTTGACTTGCATTTAAATAAGGGCCACATGTGAAATTTGAGTTAGACACATTTTCAGAAAACAGCAGAGTCTGTGCAGATTTTTAAGGCATGTYGCAAAGTTTGAGTTGCAGAGCTTGAGTTAACGTGGTCAGAAGGGTGTTATGCAGGCTGTAGAGTTACCCCATTACCTAGTCACGCCACCAGGCACATTCAGAAGGTGCTTCTAGTCAGGAAGACAGACAGACAGACACATTAAGGCTTTCCTCTTCTTTTTATGTGATTTTTGTATAAACATCAGGATTWATGTGCATCTACATGAGGTCTGGTCTTGCAGAGTTTGTCAAAGAGTTTTCAAAGAAATATATGAACTTTTTCAGCTTTTAAATATGAGACAATTTTTAAATCATTACTGGGATATGCCTATTCTAAGGCATTTATTCTAAGATACGTGTGTCTGTCTTACAGTAATGGTTAGAAACTAAGATAGAGATGAGTTTCAAAACAAAAGAAATCTGCTCTTTCAGAACACTCAAAGGCCCGTAAATGGCTGCTGCAAAGAATTGCTGCAGTTTTGGCAAGGGATAAATTGCAACGAATCCAGATCTCTCTGCAGAAGTGAATGCAGTGAGTGGCTATCTCTGCTGCAGACCTACAGAGACACTGGAGAATGAGTGCGGAGATAATGAGGAAGGCCTGATTTCAGACTAAAGAGTATGTTTTGCCTAAAACAGAGAAACAAAATTGCCTGAAACTGTTATTCCGTGCATGCATTCTCTTTTACAAGCAGGGCAAAATGTGAATTTAGGAGGAAAAAAGCCTCAAAAGGAAAGAGTGCTCATAATCCCGCACTATTGGCAGCAGTGCTCTGAGCATATGGTGCGCCTAAGACAAGGTTCTCATGAACTCAAAGAGGATGATGACTGTGGGCTGCTCACAGCTGCTTGCAGGACTGTCCGGGGGTGAGTGGGAGAGCATTGCATTTGCAAACGATACCAAAGCCCAATGTCCCCTAAGCACTTTGAAAGACAGGATGAGAATTTAAAATTACTTTAACAAATAGGAGAACAGGGTATTCAGAAAAGCAGTGTGCAATTCAGTAAGCAAGGGGTTCTGGCTTGGTAAGGATAAGCAACTGCACGAATTCTAGGTAGGAAGGAGTTTCCCAGGGAGAAGTTGCTCAGGAAAGACTGAGCAGTGGATCGTGAATTTCACACGAGTGAACTCCTTCAGAAGACAGGCTGGAGCAGAGCTTTAAATTTGGTGAACAACGGACTCCTACGTTGTTGTTGTTGTTGTTGTTGTTGTTGTTGTTGTTGTTGTTAAAAGTATGGACCTCCTCAGAAATTTCATATGGATGCAAGGCAGATATTTTAGTCACCCTTAGAGAGTAAAAACAGTTGCTTTAAAAACTCAATATATTATTCTCCAAGTAAGCTATGAATCATACAAGAAATACTGGGTTTAAATATTACAAGGAATATTTGGATTTGGTTTTGATTTTTACACTCAAGAGATGTTTTTAATTGACAGGATAGTTAAACTGTGGCTAAATAGAAGAGTGAAGAACATCTCCAGGAAGGTCAGGTAGCTGTATCAGGAGAATTAGGCCAAAATGAAGATTTAGGGAGTGAGTCTTGGATATGCTAAACGGGCTAGACTAGAGCAGGGGTTTTGCACAATTTGCTGCTAAACAAACCCTTAAGTAAGTTCATTTTCCCTCTCGCTCACAGTTAAGCTCTCACAATTTCTCTGCTGTTGATGAACAGACTGTGTTAGCACAATTAGCAGAACCTTAAGCAGTTCAGCGAAGCTTCCCCACCATGTGGCCCAGCATGAAAAATATGTAATATCATGGAATGTATTTTCATTCCCCTCCTTCCTCTGTTTCCTAGCTTACTTTCTGTACATAAGACTTGAGAGCTTTCTCAYGTCCCAAAATCAAAATAAATAAATAAAAGAAGTAGTTGCAAGGTGAAGAACATGAAATCAGGGAAATCAGGAAGCAACAATTCGATGTTGATTTGGTCCTTTTATTTACATTATTTGCATTTTACTTACATTAGGATAAWAAATGTAATTACATCTTTAATTCTTCTTTTGCACCTTATGAACATGATATGAGAAAAATGCAAGGCTGTGAAGGACTATCACTCATAGAAGCTCTGCAGCATTTTTGGCTGAGCATGGTGGGCATAGGCATCTCCTGGTTCACGATGGCTTCTTGGAGAACTAATTCCCACTCTGTGCTTCTGCCACAGATTTTCTTTTAGTAATTCAGGAGCGCAGACTGTAAAGGAGAGTCCCCTGACTATTCATTTTATATGGATATGGTAGGAGTTTCTTTGTGAGCTGCTGAAATGCTGAGTATACACACTGAGCAAAGAGAAACACGCACTTTCTGTGCTTGAAGTCTTGTAGAGTTCTAAGTATTTTGAAAAATCACACGGTAGATGTTGCAGCCAGGATGCATATAGTCAAAGTACAAAAAACCCCAGGCTTAGGGGGAACTTTATACTTTAAACATGGCGTGGTTTGCTTACATTTAGTTTATCTACTCAGCAATTCAGATGGCATTTTGTCTGTAGATCTCCTTAAGTGATACAGCCTGCAAGATTATCCGTAAGCGCAAACATGTCTGGTGCAGACGCGTTGTTTGCACCTTCCTTTGGAAGATCCGTGCGGARGTGCCCGGGCGTGTGGAAGCGGTGGGGATGCCGGGGCCGGGGCTGCGCCCGCTTTGTGAGCACCCTTTGTGGGGGACACGAGCAGTGGCTGAGAGCAGAGGGGCAGGCGAGACACGTGCCCGGTGCAGGAGGGTACTGCATTTGTACGTGTCACCATAGGTATGAATTACACAGGCCTGCTTTGTAAGACAGGCTAGTCCGCTTCTGCCAGTCCTACGTATGTGTATATGTACACATATACTGTGTGTTTGTGTGCTTACACATATCTATATAGAACAGCCTTGTAAGGCAGGCCAGCCCTGAAGAAATCCTGGTTTTTAGCCCCAGATGCCCCACACAGATGCAGTATTCTTCACTGCTTGCTATATTCCAAAATTGTTTCTTCATCTTCTTTTTTTCCCCTCCCTTTGGCTCTCCCCTCTCTTTCTAATTCCTCTTTCCTGACTCCTGTAAGAGGCTTAGGAGGGAGAGGCTGCCGGCCAGGGAAGGCAGCCAGCTGGTGCCCTCAGGGAAGCAGAGGCAGGGGGTTCTGCACAGGGTCCTGCCGGTGTGTAATTTAGGCTCACCCTGATCAAAGCCACCTTGCTCACACTCTCTTACGTCTTAGGTTTAATTCTGCTCCTGCTTCTGGCCAAGTGTCTCTGGAGTGGAGCTGCGGGAGGCTGCAGGTGCGGCGGCACGGGGCGCTGACGCGCAGTCCTTGGCATGTTGTASCCTGGTGCATCAATTACCAGCGTTACGGGGGTGAAAACACCCCGCAAAGGGTGACGGTGTCAGCCACCAGGACTGTCCGGTTGTCGCCTGGTGTTTAGAAACCTGTCACCATTACGATCCTTTATGAAGGAATAATGGGTAATAAAGCGGTGCTGCGAGTGCCAATTAAGGAACATCAAATCAACGGGTATGCGGCTCACGCTGATTTAAACAGGAGCTGATTGGGATAAATGGGTTTAATATATACTTATGTTCTGTGGCTATTCTGGCATACCTACAGGAAGTAGCAGGTGAATAATCTAAGGAAGGTACTGACTTGCATCTCTAGTAGGAGGCTAATGGGGAACATAAAAAAAAAAGGAAAAAAAAGGAAAAAAAAAAGGAAAAAGGCTCTGGACACTGGCTGGTTATGAAATAAATGGTAAATGTCAGTTTGCCAGATAGTGTTAACAGCCATTTCAAAGCACATTTATCTGACACATATGTGCATTACTGTCTACATATTCTGTTCGTGCAATTAATATTCTACTTGTATGAGTTTTGATGCCACTTACATATTCTTGAATTTTGACTATACTGGAACATGGGCTTGGATTTTTGACTATGCTGCACAATTTATGCCTTCATTTTGTTTTTCTTTGTTCTATATGAAGTTACACATTGAAATAATACCAAAATTTTAAATTTCACAGTCTTAATTCCAACAAGAAAACCCTTACAGGTACAGATTAAATTGTATAATCAAGTCTGTAATTAGACTTCTTAAGGATTTATGTTTAAATACTGTAAAGAATAGAACTGTGCTCCTGCCTATAATTATCTGTATAGAGGGAAAAGCAGGAAGATACCCTGCAGCCTCCTACCCTAAACTTGCCCCTAGAAGTAGACTTCTTCCTCTTTCAGTTGCGGTGCCCTGACGATGAGGAAGGCACCATGGTTAACTAAATTCCACTACAAAAATTGTTCTTTTCTGCACACGTGTTTTCTGGCTTTTGATTCTAGGATGCTGYAGGTTCCCAAGAACGGTTTATAACTTTGCCCTTCATGTTAGAACTACAGAATGGTGATGAGAGAAAGGGTGCTGAAACATAGAACTTGATTTTCAAGCTTTAGAGGTATATGGTCTGGAACAGGCCAAAATAAATAAGTAAATAAATACATAAAACCTATAGAGCCTGGGATTGCAGGGACATTTCATTTGCCTGGGATGTTTTTTGATTTGTTCGATTTTCTTGCCTCTTCCTGCTTTTGTAGAGGCACTTAATGTTTCACTGGTGGGCAGCCGAATTTGTTTCCATTGTGTAGAATAAAACGTGCTTTTTCCTCCTCGCATATTACACAGTAATCCAAGAGCAGGTCAGCAGGAGCACAGGGCATTGTATTGGTACAAGAATGAAGAATTAGATCCACCTCTGAATGTAGATCTGTGCCTCTCTGTTAATGGTGTTGCATGTGCCAAGGGTACTTTGTTGCTGCCATCTACGCATTCTGCAATCAATATTTTCATCTTCTTACTTTGTACCTTCCTGTATAATTACGAGAAAAAAGAGAGATTGCACAGGACATATGGCAATTTCTTCTTCAAGAGAAGGACAAGAAGCTGTCACTTTCTTAACTGTAGCAGCGTGGTTGTGGTTTCTGTGAGGCTCCACATCTCCCCCCCTTCCTCCTTGGTCTTGGTTGAGAACAGCTTTGTCCCATTTCGCCTAATCGGAGTGAAATCTCCTGGTTGGAAACCTGCAACACACAGTGCTGAGGGTTAATAGCGAGTGACAAAGCAGTTGCCTGACTGGAGCCCTTATCCAGGGGTGGAAAAGATCCAGTTAGGGGAATACGGGAGCGTAGCAGTTGTGTTGGGAGGCCTTGCAAGAGGCCCACATCTCAACACACCACGTGCCACCAGGTTTAGCTGTACAGCATTAGCCCCCCGTGCTTTAAATCCATCTTGTGGCCTGTCTTGCCTTCCTCCATCCTTCCTATTCAGCTCCTAAGTGTCCTATCTTATCAGAAAAGCCCTKCTGTTCTTGGGTATGCCATATTATCTATTTCTATACAACTGAAACCTCAGCTCAGTTTCCACCCGCTCTTCCAAGCGAGAGGGATCCCCCGCCTGCTAGCCCTGCTACTCCCTCCTCCAGCCCACGCAAACGGTCCAACTGACTCTACATAGTTGGCTGTGTGTGCTCGGAAGAGTAAGTGTCACTGAACTGAAGCAGGAGAGAATTATTCCTCCCTCCTTAAAATCCTGTTAATCCAATCGGAATTAAGGCAGCGTGCTGGTTATTCTCTCAGAGTGCTGCGTTGCCTGCAAATCAAAGATCACCCAGCATGGTCAGTGTTTTAAAGCACCTAAGCTAAGTAATGACTTTTAGGTTGTGTTGAAAGGTGGATTTCGTTACTTTGATTATTTTTTATGCGTAAAAATCAAAGCATGTGAAAAGAAATCAAAAGAAAAAAAGCCTAATCTCACCAAGKTAGCATCACTTTCCCCTGTAGGCCTTGTTTCTAAAATACTGCCTCATTGAGTCATGAGAGTGTTTGCCGAAAAGGGAAGTTCTTGCATTTTTAAAAGCAAAACTGTAAARTACATTTTCATTTTGTAATGTAAAATCTCTCATGTCAGGTGCACCTGCTCGATTTGCATGTGAAATCTGAACAATTCTTGTTTTATGTGACACTTCTGAAATGTCTGTCTGTTTCTTTTTTTCTTTCTTCTTAATTCTCAAGCTCACTATTTGGATAAGATAGTGAAAGGTACTGTATATTTGCTCTTTGCTGACATGCCTGTACCTTACATGTATTTTCTTATATATGAATACATAGCAACCACTGTACTAGATTGGCAAAAGAATTTTTTTCTTACATGCATTCCATGGATTATAGATTTAATTCATGCTAGTTTCAACCCATCTCAAATTAAAATATAAAATTACACGTTATATAAAAATATTTTACTAGTTGTTACACATTTCTGTACAAACTGTATACGTGTATGAGATTTTGCTTGAACCAAAGACTGAAGATAGTATTTGTTTGCTGTTTGGTGCTTTATCTTTGTTGGTTTTGTCACTGGACTTCTACCTATGAAAAAGTAAATACTTAGGAGAAGAAGCAAAATGATACTCCTGTCACAGAACAAGTATCAATAGTTCTGAAGAACAGATTACAGACATGTTTTATGTGTAGACAGATCAACGGAATAACTGGGGCTTTTAACTTTTGTTATCTAAGTGTGGACAAATCTATAGAAAATTACAACTATGCAATGTTTTCAATTAAAAGGTTCAAGGATATAAATACCCAGTATGAAACAGCAAAGATTGTTGTATCTTCAGTTATGGTAAAATTCGATAGAAAAATGGTTAACAAAAATCCTACCCCTCTTTCCCTGAGTATCTTTTTCTATTCCCTCTTTGTGTTTTGTTTTTTTTTTTTTATTTTATTTTATTTCATTAGAATATGGCAATATTCATGGCAATATCCAGGCTTTCACACAGTAGTTCTTGAGAGTACCCAATTGACTTCTAAAACACTCTGCCAGCAGGGCAATTAAATCTGTACATCTTCCATAAATGAAACAGAAGAAACATTCTGGAAAAAAAAAAAAAAAGTAGCTCTCTGCATCAACAAATGCTGCTAGCAGCTCCGCTCTGAGAGAAAGAGAGTAGCAAGACTAATCTCAGCCTGGCATGATGGCATGATATCCATAACTATAACATGTTCATACTTTCTCATAAGAGGCTGTTATGATTCTCTGCCTTCTATGAGTAATTCGACAAGAGTTGAGAGCCCTTTATAACTTCTTTTTCTGGGGATTTTTGTAATTTGAAACTGCATAGTTGAAAGGAGTCATTATAGTCATAATTCTTTAGAAGAAAAAAATAAGCTRTTGCTTCCAGAAGAGTGCTCTAAGCTCAAGCAAATTTAAGCAAAGCAGGTTAGTAGATTAGTTCACAAAGACAGTAGTCCTAGAAAGTGAAGAAATGCTTTCACCAGTTATTTAGGTGTGGGGKTTTTTTTTAATAAAAGTTTACAGATAACTGTTGTGTCCAAAAATAGATTTGTAGCCACGTTCACCTTAGAAACTTAGTGCCATCGTGTACTTGCTTCTGTCRATGTCTTATCATAGTCACAGATAAGGAACGCCAGAATCTACATATTTATGAAGTGTTGTCATCCTCATACAGGCCATGGTGGCTGCATGCCAGATTTCATCACTAGGAAGTGACAGATACTGTTTTTTTTTTCTTTTTTTTTTATGTAATGTTAGACTGAAAACAATTATAGATTTTGGATATATTAAATTATTTTAATTGTTTCCCAAATTTTCCCTCCTTGGCCATAAAAGCAGACAAGATAGGATATAAAGGTAACAGCACAAAAGCCTTAGGGAGACTGTCACAAAAAATCACTCTCTGCTATCTGTCTTGAAGCACGTCACTACCGTGTTTTTGTTCAGTCTATCAATGTTTTATTGTGGTCCTTATGGTATTTCATTTTGTCCGTCCTAAGTAATCAAATACGCACAGCTATTACATTTAGTTGGAAATCCTGTTGGTCCTGTCCCATCCGTATGCAGCCTGAATCCTAATGTTTGTTAGAATAGATGCTAAGCTGCTTCACTATTTCCTGGGCTTTGCTTATTCTGTGGAAAGGAATGTACTTTTGGCATAAAGTATAGTCATTAAAACTGGCCTATACTTTGTGCAATTATTTAACACACTGTAATTTCACATGAATATACGGCAACTCTGAGACCAGATAAAGTTAACGTTCGCCTTTATTGTGTGCCTAAAATCAGATGCGCTTTCCTACTGAAGAATTTGGAGGGATTTGGGCTTAGTAACATGGAGCTGAAACATTTATACCAGTAGGTATCCAATATCGTGTGCAGCAAATAACGCTCTATTCTATGAGCACAGAAAAAAGTAGCRTTTTACACAGCCGTGTTTGTGCTGTGCGCTCATCTCTTGTTACTTTGCCAGAAAAAAAAAAGTTTAAAAAAATTAAAAAAACAAACTTAATTTTGTCTGGCCTGCAGGTATTTAGAGGATTGGTGCATATATTTCCTGCCTGTACAGGTAAGTGGTGTCTCAAGTGTCAGGCCAATCGCAGATGCCACTTTGTTAAGAAATACCTTCCCCGGGTAACGTTGCTGTTCCACTCCATGTGCAATTACAGTATTTGTGCTGTTTTAGAGGCCTGTTCCCAGTAAGTGTCCCTTGTTCGTAGCTCTCTCTCTTTCCTGGGCTGACCCGACCGCAACGTTTAACTCGCTGGCCGCTTTCTGCTTTGTGTGTTTCGACAGAGGGCTGCCCTGGCCTGTGCAACAGCAACGGGAGGTGCACGCTGGACCAGAACGGCTGGCACTGCGTGTGCCAGCCCGGCTGGCGCGGGGCCGGCTGCGACGTGGCCATGGAGACTCTGTGCACTGACAGTAAGGACAACGAAGGAGGTGAGTTTGGAAGCACACMGAGGAGCAGAGGGTGTTACAGCCAGGTGAAAAATGTGCAGCGGCATGCGTTGCGCTTGAGCTGGTCTCGTGCAACGTGTGCCGCTTGCGCGTGGCGCAGGAGCAAAGGGCTCCTGCCACGGGGGAATAGCCAGCTAGAAACTCCTGGGAGGCACTTTGGCTTTCCTGTGACACTCCTCTGTACTGGAATAAAACGTGGGCTCAATTCTATGAATTGTAGTGGAAGAAGAAGAGAAAGCTGGGAGTTCAAATTCTCAGTGACCTCCCAAGGATATTATCCCAAGAGAAAAGACCGAACAGGGACTTTACGTTTTGACCTGGGACGCTATTTCTGGAATCAGTGGCTTGCCCGGGCCTGTGGGTGAAGATCTTATTCACCCATAGCTTGTGAATGCTCGGATAACTGACAGGGTGCTCCTGGAAGTCTGTCTGGTTTTTTTCTTTTGCTTGCTTTTCTGCGCTCTGTCACTCGTGTGACAGATAACAATCTGCAGTGAGATGCATGCGGGACTCGTGAGTGGAGGAATCAATCTGTGATCAAATCTCTGTCGAGTAGTGAAGACAGGGGCTGTGACTTTCTGACACGACTCAAATCTCACGGAAAATCACAAAACCAGTTAACGTGTGCAAGCAGTCAAATATTAGATCGTTGGAATGCTTTTTTGTTTTTCCTGTTTACTCATCTACTCTCTTTTTTTAACATCTTTAGAGCAGAGATTAAAAAAAAAGCGATGATGATCATACCCTTATTTTTCCTCTTTAGACTGGCTGTACCTGTCTCATTGCTGGTTGACTGTTCAATTTCATATCCTGATTGCAGTGGGGATCTGAGACATCATAAAACATAAATAAGATGGTCAAAACAGTGCTGCTTTTACTTAAAATCTTAAACTTCATTTGGTTTATCATGCTACACCTCTACATATTTTGTATTTTGAATCAACTTTACACATTTAGGGGGGCTGAAGAATCTGGGATGATCTGAGCTACAGGGAGCTGGTACAAACCTGAATCTCTGCATGTATGAAGGGAGCAAGAGGAGTGAATTAGCCATAGGCTCCTCTTGCAGAGAT
This sequence comes from Nothoprocta perdicaria, assembly GCF_003342845.1. Taxonomy (NCBI): domain Eukaryota; kingdom Metazoa; phylum Chordata; class Aves; order Tinamiformes; family Tinamidae; genus Nothoprocta; species Nothoprocta perdicaria. Next base: position 7,776,658 of record NW_020454427.1, on the reverse strand, counting down.
GTGCTGCATGAATTAGGTTCAGGTGGGTGAAGGTGTTATGAGCATAAGGAAGACAGGGAACCTGAAAGGATGAAAAGAGACCAAGAAAGGAGAAAAAGACGTCAGGGGAAGTTAGAAGAAAGGCAGTTTGGAGGGAAAAAAAATAGATGATATAGGAAAAAATAAAAAAGAAAAAGCCCAAGGATAGACTTAAAATATTTTGGTAAATATTAAAGATAGTAGATGAAGGTGGCATGCCAAAAAGCAAGAGAGAGAGTCAACAGCAGACAGCAGAGCAGCATGAGGAAGAGAGGCAGTGAACAGGAATGCACATAAAGGGAAAAGGAGATGCTCCTTCAGACTGAAAAAAAAAATGATAGTTTTTTGTGAGTAAAAGGGAGAAAAGAACAAGGAACTGGAGCAGAAGAAACTAACAGAATGGCTTAAAGTTCAGAAAGAAAGATGACATTGGAAAAAAAAAATCTTTAAGAGTGATATTTGTATTGCCYCTCGTTCTTTTTTATTATTTCCTTTGCAGGCATGACCCAGCTATGTATGAGGTAGGGCCTGGCCAGCTGTTTTACCATGGTTGACCTATATAATGCTATTTGTCATTGACATTTCTCTTTTAGTGATCCTTGTTTTTCATTTATGTGCTTCAGTAAGGAGCATATTCACTTCAGTCTTTGATTAATGGCTGAGGGAAAAGGTTAAGCTATAGCATTTAAATTAAATCAGATGAAAAACTGTGAGGATACCAAACAAAACAGGGAAAGGTGAGTTCACATTGCCAGAAATCCACCTGGCAAGAGAAGCAGAGTTTCTTCCCATTCCAGAAATCCTTGCAATCAGCCGGCTGAGCAATGGAGCAAGCTCTTCGGATTGCAGGCGGCTAATGGAGAAGGACGTGGCCCTGCCCTATTTGTTTACTGTGGGAGATTAGATTATCCAAGCACTTAGGCTGGATTTGTGCTGCTGACCCCAAGTGGTGTGATTTACATCACATTAGGCTCGGTGCTTATGTAATTAACGTTATCTTGGTTGCTAGCTAATTGATATACTGTGGTTCATGTTTTTGTTTTGCCATACCCTGGATGAGATGTGTTTTGTGTATCACTATAGCTAGTTTGTATTAAGAATAGCATTTGCTCTTGCTTTAGTTCTTAGCTCTTTCTGGAGCTGAGTGTTCAGCTTCTGTGAACATGAACATCCCCTGACTTCAGTGGGAAATTTATCTGTAGGAAATGATTATTGAATGAAGAATATTCTTGATCATTTCTCCTTCTGTGTGCTATCGACATAACATGGGGTGATTATTACGTGTCTTCATTGTGATACAGGTTTTTGAAAGCCCTGCAGATCACATCCTCTCTGTTTAAAGATAGCTCTTTCTCTGTTTTCCCGTGTGTTTGGTTTAGATAGTAAGTAACAGAATTTTCCATACATTTCAACAGCTTAGAAGGGATGCACGCGCCACAAGCAGACCTTAGGCTGAACTGAGCTCTTAACAGCTCTGGGGGGAAGAGGGGAAAGTTCAGCAGGAGTTTTTCATGGGCACAATATGCCTGAATTCCTAACTTTATCCTGAACAAAGTGAGACATGTTTTATTCTCATTCCATAGGAAAAATAAGCTGTAGACTCTTCATGTGGGTTGTTAATGAAGAGGTTACTCTTTTAGGCTTTTATTCAATTATTAAGAGTAGTGACAGGTTATCCCCAGTAGGGATTAGTAGGGATTATTAACATTCTTTTGTTGCTTAAATTAAAATAAATATTATAACAAAACAAGGCTTGCTTTGTACTTGGTGTATTTTTTTTAATTACTAACATAGTTTAGATTATCCGGCTGCTAATAATCCTGTCATAGGGGACTACAGAGACAGTCTTTAGACTGATCTTCAGGTCACCTAGCCCAGTGTCACTTATCTGACAGTGGCTAATAGAAAGTGCTTTGCAAAAGCCTGCAAGAATTGGGCCTATGCAGAATGATCTTTTGCATACAAGCAGGCTGCTAATTAAAATAGGAATTTAGTGCCTGAGATTTTGCAAGTCAGAAGATAAACTAAGCACAAAGGTAGCCCAAACTCAGGACTTTTCAGAAAGTTGCTCCTTGATTTAGGGTGGATGCAGTGGAGTGCTGAGGTTCTCTGGTTTGTGCTCAAATACTTGGCCGATATTCCTCGCCTTTCTGTTGCACCCATGGCCACTGGGGAGTGCTGGCTTGGTTTATCTGTACTGTTTCTCCACCGTGAGGCCAAGAGCCATTTCTGAAGTGATGCTTTCTTTTGGAGCCTAACACTCGATATTTTAGGCTGCTTCACTGCAACAAAAATGCAGTTTGTGTAGTCACTCACTGAGCAAGGTGCTTGTGCACTGCCCAGGCTAGCACAGTGTGATCCTCATACACACGAGGGTAACTGAGGTTTCTCAGTACTGACTTCTCTGTCCATTCCAGCCTCCTCTCTTAGTGTAACACAGCCACTGCTGGCCTGGTGGGATGGGCAGCAGTTCAGCTACAAAACTGTTTTCTTCCTATGCAGACACCTCACTTTGTAGAGTTTCTGTGTTACTTAAATACAYGATTACATTATATACAAACAATGTGATTATGCAGGTCGGTTGCATGACCCACTCTTAACACTAATGGAATTTATAATGTGGAATTATTTTGTCTCACAGGTTTTCTTCCTTGCAGCAGTTTTATAAACACCCTTTAAATTCCACTCAAAGACAAACATTCACACTCATGCATCTCATTTTTAAGCATCCAGAGGGGCATGACTTCTCTCTCTTGGCTCTCCTTCTTTAATATTTTTTGGTTTTATTAGTCTCTCCAAATGAGTCATCTTACCCCCAGACTGTGCTCCATTGCAGTTCCATGCTTTTTGCAACAAAGGGAAAAGTAGCATTAGTCAAGATTTTCACAGCTAGACTTTAAGCTTTTGAGGAGAAAAACAGTAATGGACTCATTACCTCTGGTGTATATAGAGAAGCCACTTACATCTAGAACAAAGAAATATATAAAGTAGCCTTCTGAGGCTGATAATGAYTGTCCATCTGCTGTGACAGTTTATTTTCCTTATAGGTCTGCTATCACATTTGAATGATAGAGCTGGTAAGCTAGTGCTGCACTAAGAGCCATATTTTTCAGGCTAAACAAAATTCATCAATAATTGTGCAGAGCTATTTCAGGAAGGAAATTTTCCTCTGCTTCACACAGTGCAATAGAATAGTCAACTTAGTGGTACTAGATAGCTCTAGCCACATAAGTACAGAGAAAGAATGAAAAATGTTTTCTGAAGTTATAAGGAGCCAGATTCATAACCATCCGTCACTCGCCTGGGCAAGTTGCTGATAAACTCCACAGAAAAATAACAAACAGCGTGTCTCTGTATCTTGGCTGGTGAAAATGAGATTCTTTCTCTGATTGATGTTAGTGGAGAGGCTTGTAAAAATGCATTTCCAGCTGATTAGTTCAGAAGGTGTCAATCTCATGCAGTTTTATGACCTGCATACTGTATGCCAGATGTACATTTGCTTTTTATAAACTAACAAAGATGAATGTCTAAATTTTAGCATTCCTTTGGCAACTGTACCAGATATTGCCTGTGAGACCATATAGAGGTATAAAAAAACAGAACTCTGCTTTTAATCGCCAGTACCCTTAACTTTGACACTGATCCAGGCTTCCAGAGTTAAAACCAGCAAGGGAGCTCAAGTGCTTCAGCCAGAAAGGAGCTTCACACTGTGTAGGACTGAGGCTGCAGATGGACTCAGCCTGGCAGAATGGCCGAGGCCGGCAGGGACCTCTGGACATGGCCCAGTCCAACCCCCCTGCTTGTGAGGGGCTCCCTGAGCAGGKTTCCTCAGAGCCCAGTTCAGCTGGGTTTTGACTGTCTCCAAGAATAGAGAGCCCACAGCCTCTCCAGCCCATCAAGGGCCTCCGAATGGCAGCACAACCATCTGGTCTATCCACCACACCCCCCAGTAAAAGTCAATATTATTTCTTTTCTCTTTTTAAAAAATATAAACTTTGATGTACTTAATGATGATGTTTCATCCCTTTTTTATTCCTCGAACTCTCCTCAGTGTTGACTGCGTTAAATAGGAGTTTTAGATGTGCCAAAGAATAGAAATCTCGGGACTCTGCTATTTTGCCAGTCCTCCAGCCGATCTGCGTAGCAAGGCAATTCTTAGAGGAATACCTTTAGAAGATTGCTGTTTACTTACCTTCTTTCAGTACATGATTGAGCAAAAATGAATGAGATTTTTCCCTTCAAAAAGAAGTTTTACTATAAAGCTAGATACCTTTGTGAACGAGGCAGTCATGGGCTTCCTCAGAATGCTGTATGGGGACTTTTTTCAGCTTAGTGGCAGCAGACAAGCTCCCTCCATAATCTAAATGAAATAATAAAATGTTTGAGTATTTCAGTCTTGCTGTTCTTTTGGAGAAGCAATTATCAGCTATGTGATACCATATTACATTCATCTAGAAATTTTCTGTAGCTGACATTTCCAGGCTCATTTTCCTTATGACTTTACTTACAGCAAATTAGTAGTTATCAATTTGATCTTGATTTTAATCTTTCACCAAATTAGATTTCCAGTGATGTGACGGATCTATGCTCATTATATGTGAATATTAAGCACATAAGCATAAAAGCACCCATGTGTTTAAATCGTGTTTGTACTGGCCAGTATTCCTCATCAGCGTATTCAGAATAAAATCTAAATGTTAAGTACAGATTTTGTTTTCTCATACATTTTCATGCAAAACAGTTGTGGAAATTGCCTTTGCCACTAGCAACAAAACCTTTCATTCAGAGTATAAAGGAATCCACCTTGATAAATGTTGTTAAATATTTAAAGCTACTTGCAGCATACATATGCTTTAAAAGTTCAGGAAAACGGCAGGCTGGGAATTACTTGTTTCTTTTCTCTAGCAAGCCAAATWACCTCAGATAAAAGCCACTTAGCTCCCACACAAATGTTTAATGTTTAAAAGTCAAGAGTGTATGCAGAGCCTAAGTCCCCACGTTTTCTGGTTTGCTCCGCAGGTTTTTAGGAAAGTATTGAATAAATTCATYTAGTACGTACAAGGGACCGAGTGCACTCAGCTTGCGTGAATTTCCCTAAGAGTTTTAAGAACACAGAGGAAACAAGCTAGCATTAATTGAGAGTGAATTCGTACTAATCTTAGTTATTAATATTCTTTCATAGTACATGATGTTTTGAATCTCTCTGCTAGCTGGGTTTTTCACATACAAAGCACAGGAAGAAGACTTTGTTCATTTGTGTGAATTTCTGCCAACAGATGGGCTGGTGGACTGTATGGATCCTGACTGCTGTTTGCAGAGCTCTTGCCAAAATCAGCCTTACTGCCGTGGACTCCCTGATCCCCAAGATATTATCAGCCAAAGCCAGCAGTCGCCCTCTCAGCAAGCTGCCAAAGCATTTTATGACCGGATCAGTTTCCTCATAGGAGCGGAGAGCACTCACGTCATCCCCGGCGAAAGCCCTTTCAACAAGAGGTGGGCACGGCTCATCTGTTACTCACACGTGTGAAAAGCCATCAAAGAGTGTGTGAGAGTCATGCTAAGAGACGAGTCACTGTGAAAATGTCACCGAGTGGCCTTTCCGCAAGGACACTTTGCCTTAATTTTCTCAAATTGTTTATTTTCCTACAAAATTCCAATTGCTAGTGCTGGTAGGTTACAGCAGGTACTTGCCATTCTGACAGGGCACTTCATTAATGATTAAATAAATCCTCGTTTAACCAGTTGATTTGGGTTAGCACAGTTGGAAGTATATCAAAGCAGTGAAAGCACTTCAGAAGGGAAAGCAAAGCTCCACTTTTAAAACTGAGCTCACTAAATAATATAAATTATGAATTAATGTAATGGAACCGTTAAGTGCACGACAGTATAATTGCATAAACTATTTGACTGGTGCTCTATGAAGCAGTAATGACCTGCAAAATAAACCAGTAACAGGAAGCAGGTGTCTTAGATCTCACTGAGAGGAAGAAGATGATTTACACTAGAACTACTGTGTTTGCAGTAATTTAACAGCATTAATGTGTTTGGGCACAGCAGTTGATTAAAAGTTGTTGCACAAATGTTCCTTATTGCTCTTTTGAATTTTGTACTTAGCCCCTGCAGTTTTACAGATTGCTCTGATACTAATTGAAAAGTACATTTTCCTTTATGAATCTGCCAGAGGTATGACTTATAGTGGGAACATCTGAAGTTTATAAGTTCTTAAAATTCTTCACTGAATTATTGGTCTTAGTAACTCAGCACAGACAAAATGAACCAAAGTAAACTCAGCTAAATTAAAACAAGTGACTAGCTATAGCTGTTGAGGCGTATGTTTAGAGAATGTATATTATGTGAACTTGTAAAAGGGTTAGAAGCTTGGGAATGTTTTTGTTAACAGTACTTGATACCATGAAGAGAGACGTGTGTGYGCGCGATATTGGCTGGTGTTCGTTTAGATGAGAACTAAGAAGTCTGAAATGTTATCCTGAATCTTTTTCACAGCCTTGCRTCTGTCATAAGGGGCCAGGTACTCACTGCTGATGGAACACCCCTCATTGGTGTCAATGTCTCCTTCTTACACTATCCAGAGTATGGATATACAATCACTCGGCAAGACGGAATGTGAGTTCACTTTGAAGCACTTCTCAGACATAGAAACAGCAAATACATTAATAAATCAGGAGTCGCTCGTACAAATAATATAACGGAAACAAAAGACATGAAGAAGTTAATGAGGGAAGCTGTACTTTGTATGTTCTTCAAATAATGTTAAGCGTGCTGATTATATACTTCACAAGTAAAYGGGCTTATTTAATGTAAATGAGGCATCCCAAATTCTCCCTTCTCAGAGTACAGTATTATGTACTGTAATTTAATTGATTTCTCCATTGTTCCCAGTAGAGCTATTCAGTCTTCAGAGCAGTACAATAGGATGWAGAATCAGTCAGTAAAATGGAAACTGTAGATGGCTTTGGGAATTTGCTGGATAGCTAACCCAGCTTTTTTTCCAGGTTTGACTTGGTAGCAAATGGTGGCGCCTCCCTGACACTGGTGTTTGAACGATCACCCTTCCTGACACAGTTTCACACGGTGTGGATTCCCTGGAATGTCTTTTATGTCATGGATACCCTGGTCATGAAAAAGGAAGAAAATGACATTCCTAGCTGTGATCTGAGTGGATTTGTACGGCCCAACCCTGTTATTGTGTCATCACCTTTATCTACCCTCTTTCGAATTTCTCCGGAAGATAGTCCTATCATCCCAGAGACACAGGTAAAATGTCCTTCAAGTAAATAGTATTTTATTTCAGAAATCTGTTAAACAATTGTAATGAAAAGAATGCAAACTTTGTTTTTAAATAGATATTTTTGACTAGCATGAATTTGCAGCACATAACAATTTTCAGACAAGTTTACTTTTTCTGTGGGTTAATTGTTTCAAATTTCATTAGAGGAAAAAAAAGAAACAGGTAAGAAAACTTGCTACACACTAATATCTGGTTATATGTTTGTTTGTGTTATTTAAACCACAGTATCTTCACTTATCAGGCACTGTCCCATTAAGATGTGGCTTGTCTGTTTTAGAAGTGAACCTTAGGACTGAAAATAAAAGGTGTTTTTTTCCATTACRCTTGAAAATCCCATACAGTTCACCTTATCCATTTAGTTATGATAAACAGCATGTCACATATTTTTACAAAATAAAAGAACTTTGTAGTATTGAGAATAGGCAATGAGCATGTGTGATAATATAATTCCTTGGTTAGTACTTAGACCAAATATATATTTAAAAAACATCAAATTCATGTTTTAAATGGAAAGAACCATGATTTTGATGTTTTTCTTTTTTTCTGACATTGATTGTATTAGATTCTTTAGTCTCAAATAATTAACCTTCCTCAATTCTAAAAGCAACGTAACATTCTGAGAAGTAATATTTGATTATCCCATTATTGATTTCTAGTCATCCTTTCCTGTTAAGACAGTTCACTCTCTTTCTTGCTGTCCTTATTGCTCTGTTCCCCTCACAATCTCATAATTATATAGGACACTCTTTTGGCCCATTCACTAAGAAATGTCTTTGCGTCGTCAGGTGGAACACAGAAAATGTATTCAAATTGTTTTCATTGTGGACTTTTGAGAAAAAATCAATTCAGCAGTTCATAGAATGGGCAAATTTAAATAAAGATGCAAAGAAATTGCAACTAAATACACACAGACCTAGACAGTGCTAGCAAATGGTTGCTTTTATTCTCACTATCACTTCTGTGCCTTTRGTAGTTGCAAGTCAATTAGAAAAAGGTACTTGCAAAATACAATCTACAGAAAAATAGTGCTGATTTCCTTATTTTGGCAACAAATGATGGATTCAGTTCCTGAAGTGATGGAAAATGGCTTAAGTAGATGGTGTTATAAATCAAGAAAAGTAATAATAGAAAAATGTCAGAAAATACATTTTTTCAAGGAGCAATTCCAATGTCTAGATAAACAAGTCATTCTTTGAGCAGTGGGAATAATGAAGTCTGGTTTCCTACTAATTCCCACCCGTCTCTGTAATCCCAGTTTACTGCCAAGTCCAGTCATTCCCTCATGGAGCACACGTAGCCTTTTTCTCTGAGGGGATATTAAATTTAGATACTTCTTCCCTACCTGAGCCCTGTTTTCTTTTATAAACCTTTGCTGAGTTATTTTTAAGATTTCTACTGTGACTTGAAATGTGGTTGAAATTGTCTGCCAAGTTCAGAAGTTGTGAGCTGGGAGGTCTGGCAGACCAAACCGACRTGAGGTCAGGCTGATCTGTTTAGAAAAATGTCCGGAAGAGAAGGTCACATTCTCACAAGTTGTTATGCAGTAGATGCTGGCGTGTAACTTCTGATGAGAAGAAAAAAGTGCTATTGTTGCATATGCCAAACTTCAGTAACTGCACTGTTTAAAAACATCAAGGAATCTTCTCATAGCTCTTCTTTTCCACTGCTCCCACGGGTGAGAGCAGTGTCTTTGGAAATGCGTAATGCACAACAGTCTTCACAAGTCTGATTAAAAAAAAAAAAAGRCAGATTCAGATTATTATATTCAAAACCATCCGTTCAGCTCTTGAGGAGCTGAAGGATGCAAAGCCACATTGAGAGTGTGGGAGACTGAAGCAAGCAAAGGGAAAGAAGCTCTTGGCCGTGGTCTTTCAGTCRTTATCAGTCATCCTCTTCATGGGATGTGGCAACACTTGGTGTCACAGACAGGAGAAAATGATGTGCTGCTGTAATCATCATCCCTGGAAGAGCTTCATCATCCTTTGCACAGGATGTTTCCCAATAAGTATACCTAGTGGTTTATGAGTCCCAAAATGATCAGAGAGGAAATTAAAGTCTGTACTAAAGAAGCAGCCCAAAAGAAGAAGAAGAAAAAAATAAAAAAGAGAGCAAGAGCAAAGCAAGAATGGAGTAGGTAGAGGTGCAGCCACAGACCCAAAGGCACAACAGATCATTAGTCAAAAGGAAAGATAACTAATCTAAGATAACAAACAGGTCAGCAAAATTTAGATTATATAACCATGACGTTTTATCTGCCTCTAATTGCAGATTAGCATGCTATGCCTGGACTTAACTAACCAGGATTAATCAGTGCAGAWTAAGATATTAAACTACATGCAGATAAGGCAGAAGATCAAGTTAGTCTGGAGCTACTGATATGTGCTAGGTAATGCTGTTGGTGTCTTTTTCCTAACACAGTAGTTGCCTGTATGCTACATACTGCAGTGTGGCCCAGCAGAGACCCACATGGRAGTCAGACTGAGCAGTTTAAAACAGTTTTTGTGGAGGCTTCTTCTGCACTTCTGTTGTTCACCCTTAGGTATGCCTRAGAAGGTCCCAGTGCCATCTGCAGGTCCTGAGCAACTTGCCTCTAGGGCCTCAAGAATATGGGAGAATCAGGACTAGTATTTTCCTTCAAATTCATATTTTCCCTGGTTTAGAGTGACCCACATGGTCAGGGACCAATGTAAGTTAGATCAGACATGCATGTGCAGGAGACCAGCCAGCAGCAGGGGTGCTTGGTTTAGCTGAAGCGCTGCCAGGSCAAACCATTTCTGCAGGTAGATGCTCCCAACATCAGTTAAAAGTTGCTGAGTTTTTTTCTGTACCATAACCCTTGACTCTTTCTCATTATTGTCAATACAATAGAGCAGAAGTTGGCAAAATCTATTTACCCACTAAAATTAAGGGGAAAATACTGGTCCCAATGACTTCATAAAAATGATTCTCTTCAATGGAGAGTTGGCTAGGTTTTCACCTAAGAAATGAATCTGTTTTGTCATTCACATGGACAACCTARTAGGATATGTAGATATTTCAGTGTTACACAGATGCTACATCTTGTTTTCACTGAATTAAATTTACAAAAAATGGACTTTATTTCTACATGCAAGTATCTCAATTTATGTATCTTTGTTTTTCACCAATTTTTCTTCTCTTTGTAACTTTATATAGTGTTCTTGGTGTGTGTTTTTACTGATTCATTTTAGGCTTCTGCATGTATATGGCCTCATCTCTGTGGTATCTCAGCAAGACTACAAGCCTAGGAAGTTGAATGTTTTTTTCCTTTTATCTTAGGGTTATAGAATCCTAGATTTTCCCTATGAGCTCCTTTTTAAAAGCCTCAGAAGCCTCAGTTCTAGGGAAATTCTTTTTCTAAAAGGGAAAGATTTTTGTATTCTGAAATGAACAAATTCAGCTTACACTTAAGCTTACACAGTGGTAACATTTTAGTATTCTTTGGCCTCAAGCTTTGTGCAGTACAGTAGTTACCAATATTTATATGCTTCTAAGAGAACCATCTTTGCCCATCTCAAGCCATGATGTTTTTCCATTCTATTGCAGCAGCTAAGCTGTTATATCTCAGTGAAGAATCATTTTCTGGTGTTTGGATTAAAATTTGCACTAAAGTGTGAAAATTTTCTCGTATTTTCTATTCAAATTGCTCATTTTGAGGAAAAAGAAAAAAAAAAAAAAAAGGAGCAGGTATTCTCCCTCCTAATCTGAGTGTAATTTCATCCCTCAGGGTTGCTATTGCCATCAGAGCATGTCACCTGAATCATGTCATACTTGGGAGCCATAGAGTCCTGCGGAGCTTTAGTCCTGCTGGGCACGAGAGACAAGGAGTCCTACAGAATTTATGTGACTTACTGGACAACTTGAACTCTTAAGACAACAAATTCTTTCTTTGTGAAAATTGCAGTGACCCCTATCTTAGTCCTGTAGGTTAAATATTTCACAGATGGCCTTCCAAGAAGCTTGATCATCCATAAATAAAATGTCAACCTTTGGAATCTGGTAGTTGGGCTATAACTCAGTCCCCCCAAAGGATCAACCTTTCCGAGGGTAGTTTGACACTCTATCAGGAAAAGTTAAAGTAAAAGACAGATCGGTTGTGTTGGTGACTTCTGACGTGACTTTTATACTCAGGGACTTTCCTGGTGGCTTTATAATTGATGTATTGTCATGGCTCCCACAAGATACTCTCTGCTGTGCCTAACGACCACTGATCAGAAGATTGTTAAACTGTTTAATTCTGTTTATAGTGCTGGATTTCAGGAGAGAGCTTCAGTCCGATGTCTCTAGATGGTAAAAATTCTCAAGAAATTATGTTACTACAGGAGGTATTTTATGGAAAGAAGAAAGTTTTAAGTGAGATTTCCAGCAGATGTGAGGTCTTCGCAGAAACTAATGATGGGGTTGAGTTTTTGTTCTAAACCTCCCTGAGAACTGAATGAGTGTCCTAGTTTCTAATTCAATATCATCCCAATACACAGTGGATTTTCTTGGAAATTGAAGTTTCAAGGTGTCTTCTTTATTGCCTGTTATCTCAGCCAAGAGTATTTGAAGACCACCTAAGTGTTTAACACCACTCCTCCGCAGTGCACTTGTGAAAGAAGCAGGAGATCAGGGAGGTCCATTACTTTGTGTCCTGCTATGAGCATATGATTTCTCTTTGTTTCAGCAGTTGCTTGCAGCAGACTTTTAGACACAGTGTACCTGGGTCCGATGGGTGTCGGGAGGAAGAATTTCCTCCTTTAGTTCTTAAAGCTGTATTATAGTTTCACTGGGGGAGAAGAAACTGCTTCAGCAGTGTAAGCCATGGTGTTTAACCCTCCTCAACACAGACAGTAAATTGTTTCAAAGCAGTCTCCAAAGCTTTCCCCAGCATAGAGAAATTCTCAGCTAACTTAGCAGTTCTTGGGTTGTCAGGCTTTGGTACCTGCTGAAGTCCCAAGCCTGATCTTGGGGATATCTGAGATAGTTTTCTACCTGGAGGGTGCTTTCTGCTAAGAGCCTAGGTGGTGGTTGGCCTTAACAGTTTTCAGGACATGGGACTAGGGAGATAAAGTAAGGGTTTCCAAATTTACCCCCCTAAAACTGCAGCTCTGACACCACCAAGGCTCTGGGCTTGTGACTGAGAGTCCTTTGCATTGTGCCCCCTCTAGAGAAACACTGTGTTTACAAATGTGCCTAAATACCAATTTTTCTATGTTTGTTTGTTTAAATAAAAAGAGATGCAAGGTAGCTCTTGACTTGATGTGCAACTTTCAGTGTTTAGGGACCGCATTTTAATGTAGTCACATGTCCTGGCTGAAATAGAGGATAGTGAGCTGTCTGCATCCACATAGTACAAAAAGTTTTCACATCCATCCATCAMCTACAAAAGCTTCTCAGCTCACAGGGAAAGACAAGGGTGAGGAAGCAGGGAGAGGAACTATTTAAAAATAAAATTGAATCATTGCACCCCTCTGAAATGAGAAAGTGGTGAGCTGATGTCTGAGTAGTGAATATTGATCAGGAAATATGGAAAAGCTTTCCCTGAGGCATCTACTTACCTCTCTTTGAAATAAATGGGAGAATGCTCCAGTTTAAAGTATTTACGGTGCACAGGCGATGCAAATAATTAACCGCCTAAAAGTCCTTCCTGTGTTACACTATTATCATTCAAACTGCAGGAGCAATTAGAGATCCTACCCTGAATCTGGAGCCCCTGCAGTGTGATTTCAGTACCTGGCCATAGCCAGGATAGGGGTGTACTTAGGTAGCTGAGGGTGTTTTTCTGACTCTCTTCCCCACACTTCCTTCACATTTCCTACCCCAAAATAAAAGAAGGATCTTTGAAACCTTTCAGCAGCAAGTTGCTAAACAGCTGCAATATAAAACAGACTTTGAACTTGCTTTTTCAGAAGAAGGTGAGATACTGATATCGATTTGTTTTTCCTTTGCATATTAAATGAAAGATAGATTTGATGCTGCTTCATAATGGGTTATACTGTAGTAAAACCTGAGGCATCCTTTTACAGTAACTGCATTGTTCCGTTTAATTTCCAACTCGTTCAAATATTACATTTTTTCTTACTAATGCATAGGTGCTTCATGAAGAGACTACAATACCAGGAACTGATCTGAAGTTATCCTACTTAAGCTCCAGGGCTGCAGGCTACAAATCTGTTCTGAAGATCACAATGACCCAGTCTGTTATACCATTTAATTTAATGAAAGTTCACCTTATGGTGGCAGTGGTGGGAAGACTTTTCCAAAAATGGTTCCCTGCGTCCCCAAATCTGGCGTACACTTTCATATGGGATAAAACAGATGCGTACAACCAGAGAGTCTACGGATTATCTGAAGCTGTTGGTATGTGTGTTGCGCAGGCTATGTCCGTGTTCACTGTTGTCTTGGAAAAAAGGGAATTGCATCTCAAATGCCTATATGCATTAATTAGAAGGTACTTATCAGGACAAGATGAGAAATAAAGATACAGAGTAAAATATGTTCCATAATATTCATCTAAATTCCTGAGTTGTAAGAAGAGCACACTTCAAAAGGAAAAGGAGACCACAGTCATTTTGCTCTTGGAATTCTTAACCTGTGAGGAAGCCTCAATATGGTAAGACAGTGGAGCTCTTAGTCTGAGCGCTCCTTATGCGTTAGACCTCAACAGCAGTCTGACTACTTCACAAAATGGCTTTTGCTTTACCTGTCCTAATCCACTTACTGTTAATAACTAAAATTATTGTCATAATCGCTGATTGCTTTCTAGAATATTTTGGAATTTTGTTAGGTGTTTTGAATGCATCTAAGGCGGTCTTGGAGATTTTTACTGAGAACAGAAGAACATGCACTGTTTAAACAAATAACTATTGTTAAACTATTCTTCTGAACGAGATTCCTTATTTAATCAGGAAATTTATGTTTCAGTGTCTGTAGGTTATGAGTATGAGTCTTGCTTGGATCTAACTCTTTGGGAAAAGCGGACTGCCATTCTGCAAGGCTACGAACTGGATGCCTCAAACATGGGTGGTTGGACATTGGATAAACATCACGTGTTGGATGTGCAGAATGGTGAGGAATGTGCTTCCTTGGTGCTGATTTCAATCCTAAATTGCACTACACTTTAAGYGTGTCATTCTATTTTTTCAAATGTTTGCTTTATTATTAAAAAAATTACAGAATGTTTTGCATATGGTAAATGCTTTGAGTTTTACAGCATCTGTCATGTTTTTTCCTCCTAAAAAAACATATGCACTAGTAATGTCACTTAACAAATATCTTACAGTAAAACCTCTGGGTCATTCTGTGACAAATATGTTTACCAGACAAACAAAAAAAAAGAACAAATACTGAATTGTTTTCAAAAAGCGAGTGATGCTAAGGACAAGTTATTTTTAAGGAAATTGTGAATGTCAGCATTGTTTTTTGGCATTAGCTGGCTGTACATATGTTGAACAATATTTACACTTCCAGTTTTCAYGATGAGTGAAATCTAAATGGCAATAAAAAGCAGGGTCCTCAGGCGCTGTGCTGCTCAGTGAGTCGTCTGGGCAGTAGTAACTCCTCAGCAACTGCAGCTAAAAGAGGCAGAGCGGTGGCTGTTCATGAGGATGTGCCTGAGCACCACTGGTGCTGAGCGGCCACTTGGAATAACAAGGGTGCAAGTGTGAAAAGTAGGCGGAATAGAGATTCACAAGTGAAGGTGGGAGCTGGTGGCATGGGATTTTTATGCAAGCTGTTGGGAGTGCAGCTGTAAGTGAGCAGGGAGTCGTCACTGCTGCAGCAGGCCCTGCGCCTGGGGGGTTCCCACCACCTTAGTCGTGTGACCTGCCCATCACCTCCTAAAGCATTGCTTCCAACTGGGATAAGCAAGGGAACCCCCCCTTCGTTGGGAAAGGCTTCGTTGTCCCTAATTTAAATTGCAAAAAAAAATCTGRGCAAAGTTGTTTGTGGTAGTCCATGTGGAAACGGAAAGGGTCGCAGTTCTAAATGTACGTATGAGACTGACTCTGTTTGCAAGGTAAATCGATGAGGCTATAAATTATGTTCAAGAGTGCCTGTGACAAGTAATGACTTTCCAAAGTGGCGTGTGTCTCACTGAGTGAACGGAGCAGAGAGTGGTGGCGACAAGGAGGAGGAGCTGGGAAAGGTGTTTGGAGAGCAGGACAGGGCCTTGCACGGAGCTGCTGCTGCAGTGAATAGTCTAATGTTCGTCCCTGCGGCCCACGGTAGCAGGGGAGAGGTGGGAAAGACCCATTTCTCAAAGTAATGACAGAATAAATCAGGTGCAGCAGTGTGCTGGGCTGACTTGTAGGATTCCTCTGATGAAAATTATAGAGCTCGGCTGTTCTGGGCAAAATTATGGTTCCGTGATTGTCCTAAGTGATGTCATCAGGGAGAGGCAGTTTTGTRTATCGTTAATGTGTCCTGGCTTTGGCTACTCACAAAAATGCATTCTACCTGTTTTATTTTGATGACTTATTTAGATTACTTGTCTTTAGGATTCCATAAGCCATTTGCATTTTTCCTGATTTTACCATGTATAGTGGTTTTGTATTTATATCTCCCAAATTTTATCACATTAAAAAGATCACATTTTTAAGAGGAAAAAAAAAATTTACTCATATCCTTCAGCAAAAAGTGCAATTTTTTCAGGAAAAGAAGAGGAATACGTCTTAAATTTCCTAAATATGCTTTTCAAATGGTGATTTTTTGAAGGCATCTGAAAAAACGAATGTACACCTCAGCCCCCAAACTGCCTTTGAAGCTGTGTACGTGCTGTCTGTAAGGCATGCATCACTCTTAAAGTGCAAAGTGACGTGTGGTTTACATGGATTCCACTACATAAAAATGTATTTTGATACTGGGGGACACCTTGATGGGTTCATTGAGATATATAATAATGAGGGTCCAGGCAATCCTTAGTACCCTGTAAATTCAGAGATTTTTTCCTAGGACTGCAGGTTTCACATCAAGCATTCGTTTTTCTTTTTGGGTTTCCTTTTGAGGCCATAAGGAAGAAAAAATACTGCTGGCACATTGCTTTGGCTTTACAAAATTATTGTTCCTTTCCTGCCTCAGAGCAGAATTAAGTTTAAGAGGCAGGTTGGCCTGGCACCACATTTTTTTTGTTGTTTTGACATTTTTAATAACTGCCTATAACTGCAGACATGGTATCGAGGCAGACTTTGTTGCCAGAGGTACATTTTTATTGTTAGCCGAGTAAAGAGCCTTTTATGATGTACGACTGAGGCAATCACCAACTTTTCTTGAAGTGGCTCTTTAATTAATATTTACAGTTGGCAGCAGCGATCCACTTTAGATTAGATCTGACATCATATCCTAATTAGGCGGAGTAGGACTTCAGAAATAAAATTAGCATTATTTTAATAATACATGCACAGTTAGAGTTTCCATTTTGGGGTTAGGAGGAACCCCAGAAGGAATTAGGAGCACAGGGCTTATATTTATTAAGCAGGCCTTGCATTTCCTTAAATATGAACATTTCTATACTGATTTATAAATAATAAAATCTGTTAACATTTTAAAATAAGAATAACTGCGGATTTGCTTGGGTTCTGTAATTGTAGTATATGTAGTGTTTCTTCTACATTATGTGAATAGGATAATTTAATGTTTCAGATGTATTTTTAGTGTATTTTTGACTTAAGTGTAACTCTTAATGCCTCAGCAAAATTCTATCAATTTTAACATGGAAAATATCTTAGTGCAACAAAATTAAATGTCTATTAAGTTACATTAATCAAATTAAATTGAATATTTATAATATTTCCACACCATCATATACACACRTACACTCAAAAGCTGCTATTAACTGTTCTGGAATTTCTGTTTTTTACATGTTCTGCCAGGAATCCTGTACAAAGGAAAYGGTGAAAATCAATTTATATCTCAGCAGCCCCCAGTTGTTAGTAGCATTATGGGCAATGGAAGAAGACGCAGCATCTCCTGCCCGAGTTGCAATGGCCAAGCGGATGGTAATAAATTACTGGCCCCCGTTGCCTTAGCGTGTGGGATAGATGGCAGCCTCTACGTGGGGGATTTCAACTATGTTCGGCGGATATTTCCATCTGGAAATGTAACGAGTGTTTTGGAACTCAGGTATGKTTTTTTCTCATCTCCAGCTTTCCGAGTTGTGGATTCCTGTTGGGAACTAAAGTGTGGTATAGATTTCTGGCACTGTGCAAGGCAGAGTTTCCAAATGCATTTGGGAACAAGRAATTTGTTTCAGAAGATTTTGGTACCTTTGAAATAGTATTTAGAAAGGAAGTGAGAAAGCTTCACCATGGTAAAGTATTTTAATTATGCAAATCTAAACTGTAAATTTAGTCTACCCAAATCTGTGGATTTACTGAGTTCATTTATGTAGTCAACATGACTGGACAGAAGTTGGCGATTCATCGCTTCGCTAATGATACATTTAAATGTTGCCGCCTTTTCATCTTCTAATGCGATGAAATATTCTGAATATTTCTCTAATAATGTTTTTCTGTTCTTTTTTACTTGCTCCCACCAAGAAATAAAGATTTTAGACATAGGTAAGCATTTCTTAAAGAAGATTTATATTTCTCTAACTGTTCCTTTTTCTATTTTTTTTTTTAAACAACTGAATGCTTATAACGCACAAGTCATTTCTGAGATGTATTATTAGAAAAGAGAAATATTTTTCAAAAATAATGAGTTCATATGTTTTAGTTATGTCAGCTGTCAGGTCGCATCCTCCTGCCAGATACRAGTTCATATTTTCTCATCGCTCTCTGTCCGCAGCCGGTGCTCCTCTTGTGTGTGCCCTCCTCTGCTGTCCCTTCGTCTCTGCTCACTCCTTGCTGGCAGCACTTCTGCTGATCCTATCAAAACTCATTAATCAGATCCCCCCGAGTACCGTGGGAATGGCGTATGGCTAATAAAATTATAGAAGTATAAAGTGAGTTCATGTTATTAGCCTTTTGATGTGGAGTCTTTTCAGGCTCACATTTAAGAGAGTTCTTCATCCAAAATGCAAGACCCTCTCCTAAGAATGAGAGCTAAAATTGTCGCACCACAGCATGGCTCCAGGAGCTAAGACTTGTCATAATAAATAATAGCCAGGAGGATGCAGTACAACGTTTGTGCATCCTGGCTTAGGCAGGGGCAGAGGAAAAGAAGATGGATGCTTGGAATTGCTTTGCCACAACAGCCTTGCTGGTTAGGAGACAAAACCGGAGCTGGTGTGCTAAAATCTTGTTGGATACATGAAACCCTGCAAGACTTTGTGACAGACCTGCTAAATACATAAGGCTCAGCAACCCTCCTTCTCTGCTTTTTTGCTGCCAGCCTATTTTTTTCCTCTTTTTTTAAACAAATCCCACAGAGTCACATCTCAGCTTTCCTTTTGCCTGTTTTTTTTTTTTTTTTTTTTTTTTTTTTTTTTTTTTTTTTTTTTTTTTTTTTTTTTNTTTTTTTTTTTTTTTTTTTTTTTTTTTTTTAATTTAATCGCTTAGCTTTTGGCCATATGTCTTTGTGAGGAAAGCTTTTATGTTTAAGAACTGATGTTTCAAACATGTTGGGAAAAAAAGCCCCATGACTGCATAAGGTGTTTGCATCAGTGCTAGTGATGAGAATGGGAGCCCTGGGAGCTGCTGCGCAGCCTGGGTGGCTCGTGCCCTCCTGCAGGTGTGACTCAGACTCAGCGGTGGGTTGCATTTGTTCCATCACTTCTGGAAGGCTTGCAACCTTTGTGGTGGGGCCAAGCTGCAATTACAACTAGGTATTGCCAAACGTGTGGAATATGGATACTCCAAATGGGAGTCTGGAATGGACAAGTGGGACTAAGGGGCTGACAAGTAGCGAAGTTTGTTTTCTGTCATTTGGTAGTGGTATCCTATGCTGTTTCTGGCATGAATGTGGTTGCAAGCTCAACTGTGGCATTTCAGAAACAGGGCCTGTGTTGGTAAGGGGTGTTGGAGAGGGAGCACACRGGAGCTCTGTGCGTGTCCGCAGGTCAGCGATTCGGCCGTGCAAGTGCTGCAGTTGCCCTGCACTGGTTATTGCAACAGCATTTCCACAGCCCCRTAGAGCAGCTGTCAAGTGAGGGAGGTTCCTCCAGGGGTGGAGAACCATGGAGAGGACCCCCTGCAGACCCACTCTGCAGTGGGACTCGTGGAGCCAGCACGTGGGGTGGATAGCATCCCCATGTGCTGTCCTACACACTTGGGTTTTCTCCCCCATCGGGACCCATATGCCAATAAAGGGTGAAAAACCAWCAGAGCTAATGAGCCCCAAATCCAAAAGCACTGGAATTTAGATAAAGGTCCTTGTCCTGAAGCGCACACCAGCAGACACACAGTGTAATATAGACCAAACGTGYGGCTGTCCTGGTGTCTCATCTCCCACCTGGTGCAACAGCAGGCGGACGGCTCTGCGGTGCCTCTCATCATCTGTGACATTTTCCCTGTGTGCACTCACAGCCTCAGAGTGTCGCTGCTCAGGGACTTSCTAAGCCCAGGGTGCTATCTTGAAGTTTAATAATCCTTGACAGCCTTTTGTTCTGTAAATTGCTTTATTGCTTTTTTAACCCGTGTGAACCTTTAGGATCCACTGAATTTGGTCGCCGAGGGCCCCACAGCTTAGGGACACCTTGGGGCTTCCCTTGTCTGGGTTAGCTTGAGCAGAACCTTGTGTAACCTGATGCRGAGAAATGCAGAGAAAGGAAGAGCGTGTCTGGCTGGCTTGAAGGAGAGAGAGGACAGCTTGTGCAGTTTCACAAAAACTTGGAATTGTGGGGGAGATTTCTATTTAAACTAGGATTTAGAAAAGAGCCTTTGCAATACATAAGTGCTAAGCATTGAAACGAAGAAAATGCACCAAGATGGGCATTCACCAAGTAAGATTTATAAAGAGCATTCAGCTTCAAGGGGTCAGCTCGCTTCTAAACACGGTGCTTCAGTGCAGAGCGATGTCCCCCCGGCTCCTCTGAAGGAGCCCGAGCTCTAAATTAAGGAGCCAATGCAGATCAAATCTATTCTGTAATATAGCAGTGACCTAGCATTTTGTAAATCTCAAAGCTGAGCTGATGTCTTCATACACACTGCTGCCTGTGAGTGATTAATGCTGATGGGCATTCATGGAAGAAGTAATTTTTAGAAGGACTTTGAAGACASGGAGGTCATTTGTAGGCCATGGTGATATCCTGAGTCTGCAGGGAGGCAGAGGAAAGTTCAGTAAAATGCAAGAGCAGCTTTGAGGGCATATGGTTTAGAAGGCATGCCATGAATGGGAGGGATAGTATGGATAAGGGCTGTGATTAGAAGAATATAAATGATTTGATTCTGTGTGGAGAGTAATGCAGAGGAACTAACTCTGAGAATTAAGAGTGTCATAAGCAAGTTAAAAGCTCTGGGAAAGGAATCATTGCAGCCASAAAACCAAAGAGGAGGCAGCACTTACCAGTGAGCTTTTCCAACCCTTTGCATTACAATTTTATGTTAAGAAAATCAACAACRGGAAAAGGTTTGCTGAGTCTGGTCATTGAAGAGGCCTGTGCTAGGTAGATATGTGTGTGTCTATGTGTGTGTTTGTGTGCACCTTAAATTCTAAACACTGCYTTTAAGTGTAGATAGAACAGGCTAATTCCTAGTTACTTGCCTTGAGTTGCAGTCCCCATTGGAATAGGACAGCATCTTTCACAGAGCTACCTCCAAAGATTAGATTACACTGAGCAAGTTGAAATGTGGAGTTTACTTCCTTGCTTTTTTGGAAGTTGTCCAAGACAGGACCGTAGCATCACTGGCAGCTGTAGTGAAACAGGATGGTCTCAGCTCAGCGCTCCGGGCGCTRGGTGCTCACTCCCAGTCTGAGACCTGCATAGGTGCTTTCTGGCTTGAAAACAGGCATGGGTTTCACTAAGCAGTTCCCCAAATTGGGCCCTGCTCTTTTGGACTAATTACCTGTGGTCCCCAATAGCTTCTGATAGCTTCAGCGCCGATACCTTCTCTTGAAAGGCAGTACCTCAGGAGCCACTTGGCTGCTCCATATGAGGGATTGGAGAGTTTTTGTTGACTCAGTAGCAATATCCTAAGCACTCTCCAGATTTTGCTCGTTGGTCAAAAGGAGAAATTATCCTTAAATTATCACCTGTGTACTGCTAAAACTAACCCTACATTAGAGGAGAAGCACCATTTTTRTTAGAACTAATTAAAACCCATAGTTTCCCTCTTTGTTTATGAAGAAAATGCCCTGAACATACTTTTAAAAAGAAATGTTAGACACAAATTATTTAATTTCTGATTTGATGAATCTTTTTCCAGCAATTGAAAATATGATTCAAGCAATGTTAAATGAGTTGTCAAGAAGTGCTTTAATTCAGATTTTAGTAGTACAAGGAAGGACTTTATTTTAAATTGTAGTGAAATAAAATTTAATTGCGTATTTCACATTTTGCAATGTGTTTATATTTGAAATGTCTGCAGCGTTTCTTAAAGACCAAAGTAATCATGTAAATGGGTATAATTAAATTTGCAGTCTATGGAGGTATAAATAATTTGTACACTACACAGTGATCATATAAGTGATCTCTGCATAAATGGAGGTTTCGAAAATATCCTTAAACTATTTAGCACTTTGCCAGTAATGGATTTCTAACAGACAGAAATTTCGAGTATGCCTGAATTTAATTGTTTTCAGAYGTGCTGCGTAACATGCAGCTCTATAGCAGAGCTTTTTAAGAGGTGCTAATCACTGTGTATGTGATTTCATTAGTCTGCTTCGCTTGGTTTCTTTGTTCTGAACCAACACGTTAAAAGTCTTATAACCAAAGAAAATCTTACTTATGCAACACATTTTTTCTGTATTATTGTAACTGGATGGCTATAAAAATCTGTCCCCGCTTAAAGACATAATTCGTTCACAACTTGTTCCTGCTGGTCTCTTGCTGCTTTTTGCAAGTGGCGGTACATAAAAATGTGTTATATTAGCACAGTTGTATGTTTGCAGAATGTGAAGTACAGCAGCCTGCGAGCAGATGTTTGGATATCMCCAGGATCGGGAGACGTGTTTAAGCAGCAAACGTCAGAAATGGGACTGACTGTTCTGACACTCTGATTCAGTCCATTAGGAGAGCGTCTGAAATCACCTCCTGCACTTACATGACCTCATTTCAGTTCTTCTTGCCATAAATTAGGTCAGGAATCCTAACTGCAGTGGGTTAAGTTTCTACACCAAAATATATCAGCCCAAAAGGTGCTCTCCAGGGTTGTTTTTTTCACCAGCAGGGGAGAAAAGACAGTAATTCTCAATTATGTGGCACCAGTGGAGAGACAAAAAGTATGTTTCTCAGAAAATGGTTAGCAATATATGTTTTCACTGTAATAAAGACTGTGTTGGCATAGTTAGTGGTTTTGTGCCAATGTGTACRGTAATTTGAAATACGACTCTGTGTTAAGAAGAAAGGAAAAGCTCCTTTCAGASTTTGGGAGGGAAAAGATGCCATTCCCTAACGCGGGAAATCATGCACATCACRTCTTTGAAAGGAATGGATTAAACAAATGCTTAGGAAGGATGTCTTATCTCTTGCCCACGAACTAATAATATGAACTCTGCCTTATCTGTTTATGAATTATATAAGCCATGCACCCCAGCAGCCTTATATAAATTAGAATAAAATGGATGGGATGATAACAGCAACTAAGTGTAAGCTAGGGTTGGGGTTGTGCTGCAGAGCTGGGAATTAAACCAAGCTTTCGAAGACTAAGAAAGCCTGGGAGTTTTTAGACTCTGCTGTTTGATTTGGTCTGTTACCAAGAGAGGAAGTGTCTTTAATTGTGCAGCACGGAAGGAGCATTACAGGCAAAATTGCATTTTCTGCCCCAAATGAATGAGGAGGCCAGACTGGACTGCCTTTGGACATAGGAGAGATGAGAATCGAGGGAGGCTTGGGCTGGAGCGGAGAGCCAGCAGAGGTCAACCCTGGTGGTGGGTTCCCTGCCTCTCCTGCCGTGAAAGGGGCATGGCAGGAGGAGGGGTGTCTGCCTCCAGGGAGGGCTCTTCTCCCTCCTCTTCCTCATCCCAGCAGTGGCTGCTGCCACCTTGCTTGCACCAGCGGGTCCTTCCCTTGCAGCAGCTCGAGGTGGTTTGGCCAGAGYGGTTTAACCAGCACTGCCAAAAGTCTGCCTTGGGGCTGCAGCTTATGCTGCACGTGCCTACAGCATCGGTGTGTTTTTTAACTATTTATACATTACTAGAGACCACGTATGAGCTGAC
Source organism: Nothoprocta perdicaria (assembly GCF_003342845.1). Taxonomy (NCBI): domain Eukaryota; kingdom Metazoa; phylum Chordata; class Aves; order Tinamiformes; family Tinamidae; genus Nothoprocta; species Nothoprocta perdicaria. Next base: position 7,753,077 of record NW_020454427.1, on the reverse strand, counting down.
ACCTTGCTTTCTGGGCCCAGTGTTAAGGGCAGCTGATTAGAACATATGTATTTCTTCTTTACAGCAGCAACCCGGCTCACAGATACTACCTCGCCACAGACCCTGTCACYGGAGATCTGTACGTCTCTGACACAAACACGCGCAGGATTTATCGGCCCAGGTCGCTCACCGGTGCCAAAGACCTGACCAAAAACGCCGAGGTGATCGGAGGGACTGGGGAGCAGTGCCTGCCGTTTGACGAGGCAAGATGTGGTGATGGAGGCAAGGCGGTGGAGGCAACGCTCATGAGCCCTAAAGGTAAAAGGAGCTCCCCCTTCATGACTTCAGTATGAAAGTTTGGAGCCAAGACCTGTTTGCATCTAATTCCGATTCCAGTGTTTGGGTAGGAAAGTTGGTTTTGAGTATTTCACACTGGAGAGAACCTTGAGGAAGAGTTACAGGGGACCCAGGTTGATTTTACAAATATAAACACTTGGCTTTTATGGTTATTGAACATTTTAAAATGCTCACTTAGATTGTGGTTTTGGCTGACTGTAATGAAGGTTTAAAATTGTTGTGATGTTTGGTCCCTAATTTTTCAATTTAACTTAAAATGCATGTTCTCCAGTGAGCAGTAAATGCAATCAACAGTAGTAGATTTTATAGTAAATATAGGTTTATTATGTGATGTATGTTTGCAAACTGTTGTACTATCTACTGGCTGATACTGTATTTTCTGCCCTTAATTTTCACTGCATACATATAACTTAGTTGATTATGGATAATGCATTGCCCGCTCATACAAGAAACTAGCTTTTATTCTCTCTGCTGAAGGAATAGCAATCGACAAGAATGGGCTAATCTATTTTGTCGATGGCACCATGATCAGGAAAGTAGATCAAAATGGAATCATATCCACGTTGCTTGGCTCCAACGACCTGACCTCAGCACGACCGCTCACCTGTGATACCAGCATGCACATCAGCCAGGTACTTCTTAACTGCTGCTAATTTGGATAGCTGAGCTCGGGCCAGGAAGTGCAGCTTGCTTGCTCCTGACGGAGAATGGGGAAGGATGCGTAAGGAATATTTAACAGCAGAATTTGGAACAAAGACCTATATTCCAAGGGCATGAATTGCATTATACTCTCTTAGCTATAAATGCTGCTGTATTCAATTTTTCTGCCCATAAAGTTCAGTTTAGTTTRGAACAGCTAGGCTATCAGCAGGAGACATTAATTCTAGCAGTAAATACTGGAAGAATAGAAAGTACGTTGGGATGATATTGGCATGTTGATGTTTTCTGGGTGAATTAGACCACTAACATCCTTAGCATATTAAGATGAATGTGAGAATATACAAAAGGATGAATGTGAGAATATACAAAAGAGCCTACTTTTTTATTTGTCCCAAGAAATTTGTGTAATTAAGAAGGATCATCACTAGTGGTGTGTTTAAAACAGAGTTCAGTGCAGTGTTTCATCATGTGGAAGGCAGTAATTTTCATTTTTTGGTATACAAGAATGCAAAGCAAGAGTGCTAACTAGGAGTATGCCTGTAGTTTTTTATATCTGTCTGCTTTTTGTTTATGTATTGGCTATGCATAAAGCCATAGCTTTAATTGGAGGGGAAATCTGACCTGTGTTATAGTTTCAAAGCACTTCAAGCATTAATCTTAAACTGGAAGTAGATTAGATAATTGAATTTCATCTGGCTAACTGTTTAATAAAACACCCTTTTTTGTTAAGGTACGCCTGGAGTGGCCTACAGATCTAGCTATCAACCCGATGGATAACTCCATTTATGTTTTGGATAACAACGTGGTTCTGCAGATCACAGAAAACCGCCAGGTTCGCATCGCCGCCGGGAGGCCGATGCACTGCCAGGTGCCTGGAGTGGAGTACTCGGTGGGAAAGCACGCGGTGCAGACCACACTGGAGTCAGCAACTGCCATTGCCGTGTCCTACAGCGGGGTGCTTTACATCACAGAGACCGATGAAAAGAAGATTAATAGGATACGGCAGGTTACAACCGACGGAGAGATATCCTTAGTTGCTGGAATACCTTCCGAGTGTGATTGCAAAAACGACGTCAACTGCGACTGCTACCAGAGCGGCGACGGCTACGCCAAGGACGCCAAGCTGAACGCGCCTTCCTCTCTGGCGGTGTCTCCGGACGGAACGCTCTACATCGCCGACCTGGGCAATATCAGGATACGGGCCGTGTCGAAGAACAAGCCCTTGCTGAAYTCCGTGAACTTCTATGAAGTTGCTTCTCCCACTGATCAAGAGCTGTACATCTTTGATGTCAATGGTACGCACCAGTACACTGTGAGTTTAGTCACTGGAGACTATATCTACAACTTCAGCTACAGCAATGACAATGACATTACTGCGGTAACGGATAGCAATGGGAATACGCTCCGTATCCGGCGCGATCCCAACAGGATGCCAGTGAGAGTGGTCTCCCCCGATAACCAGGTCATCTGGTTGACGATAGGCACTAATGGGTGTTTGAAAAGCATGACTGCCCAAGGACAGGAGCTCGTTTTGTTTACCTACCACGGCAACAGTGGCCTTCTGGCAACCAAAAGCGACGAGACCGGATGGACCACGTTTTTCGAGTAAGTACATAAAGTCAGGTGCTTATTGGGTTGTGTAATACCATCCTTTGAAATATTTYTGGGGCCTGATGGACCAACTGTAGAGATGTCACTTGATAGTAAAAAACATAGAAGAATATTTTCTGACTCTCCTACAGTCTCCATCTCTGACTTCTAGATGTAGATTTGAATGATCTTAAATGGATTATTCTGAATTTCAGTTTTATATTTCAAAATAATTGTGAAGCAATAGCTCTCTCTTGTCAAGAAAACCGCAACTCAGACAACCAAGATTTTTTATCAAAAGTTCCTGTATAAAAACTATATTTCTCATTACATTTGTTCATTAGATTGACATTGTTTTGCAGCAAACACTGACTAGAAATTTGTTTCACTGCTCGATATTTCCATTTAATTTGTCAAAGTAGAAGCATGTCTGCTTTTATGCCAGAAAAAGGCTGGGTGGATATTTTTTAAGTTATAAAATGTTTTGTTTGATGGAGTGGAGAATATGCAGGGAAGATGTCATGGATGACTTTGTGAGCCTTCACAGAGATGAACCCCCAGCAGAGGACAGTAGCACAAAACTTGAAAAAGGCAATATGGGCCAGGGGGGAAAATGGCATTCCTGAAGGGAGGAGTTAAAAGCAGAGAGGCCACCACCGGTCAGTGCAATATACAGATAAGAGCACAACAGTGAGACATAGTGAAGAACGAGCAATACTTGTAAGTTTACTAACCTCTGGCAAGTCTTTTAAGTGAATTGCTGTACCCACTGTTACAGTCATTGAGTCATCAGCATCTGTTCCTACCAGGCAGATCAGCAAAATGTTTTACAGGATCCTCAATGGCATCAACTAAGGAAGGTCATGGCAATTTGTATATGAGGTAGGAGAACTCAAGAATTCAGATGTTGTCTTTATAGACAGTTTTATCACCCAAATAAACGGAAGTACAAATTGATACACCAAGCAAAGTTTACTGAAAATGGAGTTTAACATGTAAGCAATTTCTTTAAAGGAAATCAAAAAGAATGAACTTTTAACAGTCATTTCTATCAGTTGGAAAGCATTTCTGGTTTTGTTTGCATCAAAGAAAGATGCTGAAGTTGTGTAAGACGTGCCTAGGAGAAAGCAGAGGAGTTCACGTAGAGTGAAAGTGTTGGAGGGGCCTCAGTTGAGATGTTCAGCGTTACAAAGGGCATCATGAAAAGCCAGCCAGTGCCTCTTCTTTTTCTATTCTTTTTTTTCTCTGTCTTTTCTTCTTCTCTGCTATCGTTATGATGAAATGCGGTAGCAACTGCTGCCAAGGTCAGGGCCTAAAAAAAGCTTTCAATTCAACACGCGTGATAAAGAAAATAAAGTGCTGGTGTCAGGCAGTGGCCGCAAAGCCAGACATCTGTGTTCAGAGATAACTTTGCRCTTGTGTCCGGATCCACTTGGCTGCAGCGGGATGCAGGGAGGCTCTGAGCACCTGTATCTCCTCTCCAGCCTTTGCATATGCCCATCAGAGACAGGAGAGCAGCAGGTGCTGCTTCCCTGCACATTGTGTCCTCAAGTGGGGAGACGCACGGAAACACGGATCCCGAACAAAGGCAGCAGGTGGGAACGGCACTTGCTGCCAGCTTTAAGGTATTCCGACAATAATCCGCGCATTGGCAGCGCTCCGCTCGCGGGCACGTTCCCAAAGCATTAGTGCACGCCTGCAGTGCCTAATTGTGCATTTGGGCCTCGCTGCCTGTCCTTTCAGGCCCTGCCAAGAGGAGGAGAAGGCAGGGAGGCGCGGAGGAGCGGGAGGCCGGGGGTCCGCGCTGGCACGAGGCCGGCACGTCCTGCGTGCCCGGAGCCACGGCACTGCTGCGGGTGGGCTCTCGCAGCCGGGCATTCCCGCAGAGAGCAAATCCAGCGTTGAACGGCGACGTGCGGAAACACGGGCTCCCCGCAGAAACACGGGCTCCCCACGGAAACACGGGCTCCCCATGGAAACACGGGCTCCCCACACGCGTGTCAGCCAGGCGGCCGGCCTGGGGGATCGGGAAGTCTCTTACCGGAATTAAGGCATCTGCTGGGTACAGCAGGCACCTTAAATTCTGCTGGCGTTCGTGCTGGATAACTGAGGAGCCAGAGTTTTAATCAGAGCAGTAATTTCTCGCCGTGCTGCCTGTAGTTTCCGTGTGCCTACTGTGTGCCTTGCAGAAGTAGTTGGTGGCTCCTGGATGTATCTTAATGGCTTCTGTGTGAGCGTACGTAAAAAATGGATATTATATTTGCTATGAAGTGGTTTGTAGGTCTGTGTTTTTCATCATAGGAAAGATTTAGGATACTGTGGGTCACGAAGCCCATAGTTATTTACCAAGTCTGTAAATAGACGCCCTGTCACATCTGCTCTGCTTTCATGCAGGCTTTCTGGTCTGTGTTAGGCATGTCCAGCTGGCTTGTGGAGAACCCTTGTGCTTTGACACAGCAAAAGGGCATGCTATTCCCCTCAGTAAGTATTAGTGTTATTTCCAAGCTGCTGTTTATGCCGTTCCTAAACAATTAGGGCAGACGAACATCTTGTTAGAATTCCCAAAATGAGATAATTCCGGGGAAAGTGAAGCAATTACACTCGGCGCAATTTGCAAGTGTACACGGCTTCTGCAGAGGCACCAGTATTAATCTCCTCTCCGTATCCATGGTGAAGAAGTAATCTGYTTAATTGCAGCGAGGAAGATTCAGATTAGACATGGGGGAAAATGTGACTGCGAAGATGCAGAGCCCCGGAGCAGGCGGCGGCAGCAGCGACCCCGTGGTCCCCGCGGAGCCTCTCGGGGAGCAGAGGAGGCCCCGCTCAGCGCCGACTCGGCACGTGCAGCCCAGCCTGCTGTGGGGCTGGGGTGGCACCGTGTGACTCCCGAGGTCATGGCTCTTGCAGACGTGCTTTCTGGAGCTTTTCTTGCTATTTCTGCAAGATAATAGCAAAAGTAAAAATCCGCGCTCGTTACGGAAAGCTACATGAGCAAAGAGGCACTGTCTTGCGTTTCTTGCCCAAAGAAAAGAGCAGCCTTAAAAAACAAATACTCTATAGTATAAATTTGTATCTTTGTGTGTCCATTTTGAAGAAAAAGTAGATAAAACCAAGGCCATTCTGGCACCTTTCATTCTCAAATCAGCAAACATTGCTGTGACTTTGCTTTCCTGTGCTAATGATTTGTAGCAGTGAATCCCACTGGTTTGGTTTCCAGAGGCACCAACCTCTGCCAGCTGTCACCAAAAGGAAAACCAGGTATGGAATATGAGGGACTGTGTCGTGGGACACGGTACCCACATGTGCATGTGTCTGTTGGTTGCAGCTTCTGCATATCCGTGTTTCTCAGTAGGCTGGATTMGCTAGACTAAAACTAAAAGGTTTCCCTAGAGAATCTGTCATACTAAGGAATAAGAAAGTAGGGAAAAAAATTATTTGACTTGCTTGTTCTACCTTGGTAATAGGAAAATATTTTGATTTCATTGCGAGATATATTTTCCTTCAATTTAGGAGCTCGCTTTTATTTATTTATGTGTTTTATTCATTTCATTGTATATACTTGTATCATCAAAATATTTTGTGAGAGGGACAGAACTTGTATTCCRTGGTGAATTGTGCTTCCAACTCATGATTAAAGCAACTATTAGATTTTCCAGTAGATCAGAAATGTAATTTTTCAAATAGCTCTGATTATGGCTGGGTTGTTTCACCCTTGTGTGTCATATGTCTGTTTAAATGACAGGAGCTATTTGAAACTAAAAATACTGCATTTCTAGTACGGGCAAAATCAGTCTTTGGGGCTAAATTAGCCATAGCTTCCTTAGGTATTCTCCTACAGAAATCATCTTACGCAACTGGGCATGGATCCAGAGTATGTAGATAACTTCAGTTGAGTTCTCAGTGATTTGGGAGGGAAGAGAGCTAAGAAAACTGTGTTTTCTTGTCTTGGAACATTTTCTTAGTGAAAGAGAYGATCTTAAAAATCATTCTAGCCCAACAGTGGGAGGAGAATCAGTCCAGCTGTGCAGACACGTATGAAGGCATTTGGATTTGCTTCTCTTCATGTTTTCTTCCCTAAACTAAATCACACTAGCATCGGATCCAAAAAAAAAGTCACCTTTCTTTCTTTCTTTAATCTGGAGAGCAAAGCTAGAGTTTGTCMCAGGCCACGGGCAGTTTAGCTGAGAATGGTTTAAAACAGTCCTGCTAACTGACTGTTCAGTGGTGCTYGAGAGGGTGAATTATTCCAGAAAAAGAGTCACTATGACTTATATTCATTCTGCTTAAATTGATCATGAGTTTAAGGCGCTGTTCTGCCACGCAGCCAGGCTCTTCCCCAACTCCTTCTTGTCCAGGCTGATGTCAGAATTCAGAATTATTTCCTGGAAGCAGCCGGACCAGGTGCRTAACATCTGCTACCCTTGTGCCATAACTACTTTCCCTAGTGGTGTTCTTGGGAATCCCTTTGGCCTGCTGAGTCCCTGTCTGCTGATGCTCTGCCACGGAGCTGCTAGAGATTGTCCCTATAGCCACATGGACCTTAAAGATGCCTTAAATCGTGCTGAGTCCAGCGCCAGGGGACCAGGAGCTTCCCGCAGAGCTGGTCGAGGCGCTTCTGCTACCTCCGGTGTTTGAGGCACAGCTACTAGTGCACTTTGGAAGGCAGAAGGTATTGATATTACCTGGTTCTGTTTAATTTCTGCCTGCCCCTGGGTTTGCTGGGTGTGCTGTATCGCTGTTGGAGCTAGGTGGTTAAAATAGGCTGGTAGATACTCCTCGCTCCCCGCGCTCCTCCAGGGAGTGTGGACGAGCCGGACTCACCTTGGGGGCTCCCTCAGCCCTGCCGCTACACCGAGGAGCTGGCTGTGCAGCCTCGGCCGTGAGCCAATTCCCTTGGCTGCTGGGTGTCTTTTCCCTGTCGTCTTCCCTCTTGCCTCTGTCCCCATTTAGGAGCAGTCTCCGGAGGCTCAGCACTGATCCAAACCACGATGCCGTCCTCTTTRCAGTTTGGCTGCCTTTCTTGCACTTCGCTTTCTGGCTCTCCAGACCTTTTCTCCCTCCTGTATTTTCTTACCTTGTATCATCCTGCTCCCTCCCACGTCCCCTGTCATTTCTCGCCCCTTTTCCTTTTGCACAGGAGCGTTTCTTCTCAGTCCCCTCTTGTACTCCTGGACAGTCCATCAGGTGCCTCTCCAAGCACTTCATATCCCGGGAGCCCCCTTCCTCATGGATCCCCCAAATCGCAGCCCTAGGCCATGCGCTGCAGGTGGATTGAGAGCTTTAATTTAGATAGTGAAAAATTTTGAGACTTTTGAGCAGCTTGGATAAATACCTCCTAAGAGCAAGGTGAATTTGCTTGGCTGCTTACTGTGTGCTAAGATGTTCACAATTCAGTTTTCATAATTACTGTTTCTGTAGCATTTCCTGTAACATTCCTCTTTCTGCTGGCGTTCATTTTTCTATCCTGTTTATGTTTCAGTAATTTGAATCTCTAAAAATTCCCAGCCACTTTTTCTTGCAACTTTGTGGCTTTTGTTCTAATTAGATTTTGCTTTCTGACAAATACCAGAACTTTGTACAAATTTGTAATTTGGATCTGATTTTTTCTTTTAGCAGCTCTAAGGAGCACTTTTATGAATGTCATGGGTATCATATAGTGCTTTTCAGGTATTTTTGTCCTCTTAACATTAAAAAAAAGAAAACTCTAGTAGGCATATTTTTGTCCCGTTCTTCCATATGATGCCATGGAGGCAGGACTGACCATCAAAGTGATTAAAGCACCTACCTCTATTCAAACAGGCTGAAGATCCCCCTACCCAAAGGAATTCTGGAAAAATAGCCAGATGATGTGTTTGATCCATGCATGCCCATAACGAGCTGAGGAATGCCATTTATGTGTCATTTAAATCAGGAAATTTTCGTTAAGTACCTCAGTGCTACACATATATGTAACCACGTTTCATGCAAAAAGCAGTTTCCGAGGAGAGCTTAGCAACAATATTTTTTTAATGTTCTTTGTGGTACCTGTAAACTACGTATTTTCTTTAGATAAATTGTTAAATGGATTTTTAGTTTCTAATTTCAACAAGAGTTTCTGATTTTGTAATTTTCTGACCTGGAATGCTAACTTTACCATAAGCTCCATAACTGTAGTACAACACTATAATAACTTTAGTCTTGTGAGAATTATGCTGACAGCAGAGCACACAAATTTGCTGCTTCAGACTCCTTCTGCTTGAATAAAGCATGTTAAAAATAATCCATTAATGGATACCATTAGATATCAATAAAAAATCTTTTAGAGAACTTTAGCTCTCCCTCTGATTGCTCAGATATCAATAGCATATCTTATTTGTTAGACATTTGCTCCTTGTTTTCATGCTTCTTGAGTGTTTCCAGCTCCTTAGAACGAGGCTAAGTAATAAAAGTAGAAATGGGAAACCAGTGAATAGGTAATAATACCAAAATAGCAACCCTGAAGATACACATCAAAACTATTACATCTTGCAGGTATGGGAAAGGAAGAAGTGCTTTGATTTCTATCAAGAAGATCAGGGTATGATGTCTGTGTGGTTTCAGAGAGCACTTTAGAAGCAAGGATAGTTTAGGAAAAAAATAGCATCGTTCTTACTAATGGCATAAACGTCCTGCCCCACCAATCCAGTTCAACTCTGCTTCGGCTTCTCAAGGTATCCATTTCACTTCCAGCTTTATCAGGAACGTGGTAATGCCATTTGTGCAGTTWTTCCTGAGCTAATATTTTTTTTCCTGTGTCAATTTTCTTTATCAGACAACAGATAGTGAGATTATACCCAAACAAGCTCTCTCTCCCTCCTTTGCACTCCTTTTGCTGAAGACCTGGTGCAGTGGTGATATCCAGCTCCAGATTTCCCCTCCCCACTCTCCCAAAAAAGGCTATTTTCTGCAGTCAGTTGTTTTGGGATGCCAATTTATTAACTGGAATTAATTGTAGCTTCCTGGGATAATCAGGATGCTACCACTTCCATGGGAATGGTAGTGGGAAGAGGAGGGTGTCCACCACAAGGCCGGTCCGATGTGCTCTTGAGGGGCAGGAAATGTGATCCAGAAACAGAGCAGCCCAGGGGAGCCAGGGGGTTAGGGAGAGCCACGCACCGGGATGCCCTGTAGCAGAGGGCTGGTTGAGAAGAGGGGGTGAAAGCTGAGGTCTTATAGGTAAAAATGTACCCACCACGCTGAGCGTGAACCCCTCTCAGGAAGCCACGCGGGATGCAGAGGAGGTCGATCCCGGCGAGGCGCAGGCACCCAGCTCCCACCTCTTTCCATTTCCATTCCATCATTCCACAAATGAGCATCCAAAACTTCACTTATATATTCTCAACTTACAGCTGTCAGGAATGGCCTGTTTAGGTGAATTCCTCGCACGCCTGGCGAACTGAGTGCCAGTTCACAAAAAAGGAGAAGAGGGAAAACTGTCCTTTTAACATTGTGACAAAATAGGCACACACACAACAGCACCCTGGAAAGCTGTGGTTAGGATACAGGAAGGTGAAATGAGAAATTGTCCATCACCTCCAAGCGGAGGAAATTTCTTCATTAAACATGAGCTGAAAATTCATCCTGACCACTTTGCCAGCCTAAGGAACGTTACCTGAAATATTTAACCAGCTCTGCAAATGGTTGCGTTAGACTATCACAAGTGAAAACGGGATCGAGGCCCTTCCTTCGTGGAAGTCATCTAGCAGATAATGGGATGGGAAAAGGTGGTCAGGTGCTTGAATTTAAGCTTGACTTTTCTGACTTTGGTCAGAGAAGGTTGAGAAGGCCAGGAAAATTTGACAGATATTTAACAGCTTTTTTAAAACCCTTCCAGTGTCTCTATTTTTTGTGAGAAGACATTTTCTGCCTGGGTTCCATTTAAAAACAAGCAGAACAATCCAAATCCAGAATTGTACTTGGAGCTGCAGTTTACCTGAGGTCTTTCTCAAAATTACGCGTAGGCCTAGTTTTCTGTGATTCCTAAATAGCCTCTGTTATCTTTGAGCTAAGCATTTTCAGGGGGAAGAAAAAAATATGTTTTTTTTCACTTGCTTAAAATTCTGTAAGACTGGCTAGATGTTGCTTTTTTTTCTCCCGTATTTACCTTTATTTCAGATAAGGACAAAGGAAAAGTGCTAACCGTTATAAGTTAAAAACAAACAAAAACTCGTAATCTACTAGCCTACCAACACACATCAAATTGTCAGTTATGACATTTTTGCTTCAWTCTTGTTAAGTAAAACAAAAGATGAGCACTAATAACAAGACATATAGCTACATCATTGTTTATGGTTCAATTTTAACAATCTGTTAGATCCCCAAAAGAAGTTACAGTTTAGTGTTTTCGGCTTCCTGATCGGTTTGTGCTCTGAGTTTGCAAGTAATAAGCCAAGCCATTTAAGGTGTAAAGGAGCATGCAAATACTTACATGTGGTATTTCAGCTAATATTATTTTAAGAAGGTTATAAACAAATTGATCCACTAAACTATGGATTTCGGTCAAACTAAAGAATGAAAGAAAAAATAAGATCATTTTTTCATGCGTGCTTCATGGCAGTTCATTCTTAGCAGGATCATTCAGGTGAAGAGGAAATACGGCTGCAGATCAAAGTGGGCAAAGTTGTTCAGAGAAGAGGAATTTCATAGGGCTGGAGTTGAGTCTTTTCCTTTCCTCCAGCAATAGCGGTTAAGGGTGGTCAGAACGGGTGCTGTGTATTTTTGAAGGTGGAAGGTGTGCGAGTTTCATGCCTCTTCCCAGTGATGGGAGCCCAAAGGTGTTGGTGGATAAGCAGTAGTTGCATTTCCCTTTGATCTGGGAGGCAGCTCTTCCGTGAGTGAGCAGTGCAGCCTACCAGGGTGACTTCCCTTTCTCTATACAGTAATTTTCCATCTCTGCATGACATGTCTGGGAGGGTCTCAACCTCAAGCGTTTTAGAGGAGGCTGAATACGATTAAAATAATGTATTTGGAAACCGGCCATCATTCTTTAACGTTAAAGAGCAGTGGTCCTTTATGTAAATGCAAACCTTTTGGCCTTGACAAGCTGAATGAGATGTTTTAGTGTCAGGCTGGGACAGATTTTCAGTATGTGCCAACACTGTGATTATACACGTAACGCAGCATATTGCACTTCTAAAAATGAACCCTGAACCTTCTGCTTTCACCTGCCACCTTGATGGAAAAGACAGTCTATGAATAGCTTGAAATGGAGTGGGGTAACATTCCATAAATTTCCATCTACCGCTGGTAATTGGAGATGCAGGGAGGAAATGCCCAGTACGTGTTCAGCGAGTGTCTAGCAGGACTTTGCCTTCTGCTGTCACAATTATACGGGGCTGTGTTTTGAAGTGCATTCAATGCCTCATTTCTCCAATAGGATCCCAACAAATGGTACAATTCGTAATCAGTCTTTTAMGAAATATATAATACTAATTGCAATTACATGTCTTGCTGTCTGAAATGTGCAGGAACCACTGTGCCTGGCMTTTAAACCTAAAATGTTTACAGCAGAAGGAAAAAAAAGGAAAGAAAAGGAAAAAAGAAATTATTTTCTTAAGAGAAAATGCTGCAGAGGTTTGTGGAAAACCAGTATCCATCGTAACTCCAGAGTTTGCTTTAGCAGCTAGCTTTGCTATGCACCTCGGTTCTATAGTGYCCTATTTTAGGCTGAAGTAACTTACGATACAAAATAGATTGTTAGATATTAACAGAATTAGAYAGTGCCGTGCAATGTAGGGTTGAGCTAAACGTGCTCCAAACTACAATAAAACTCATGCGGAAGACAAGTGAGAAACACGGGATGCAGGGCATTTCCATCTGCGACCGGGATTACCACGAAGCTCCCCCTGCACAGGGAAAAGTGTCCTACATAGAGCAGAACAGGAAGTGGGCTGGGAAGGAATGAAATTAAAAACAAAGCAGATGAGCAGCGTAAGAGCAGCTTCCAGCCGGGGAGGAGCGAGGGGTCACAGGTCTGGGCAGCTGCTCATCATTAGCTCCGAGCATCCCTCCCTGTACAAGGGGGAAGCCAGCGGGCAGTGGCCGAGCTCCCCAAGGGAAAGAAAGAATGGGATCAAACGGGGGAATTCAGCACGGGGCAGTCACATCTGCCCTTGCCCTGCCGCTGCCTTCTGCAGCTAGCGGCCAAAGGGGGAGACGGTTGTGCAAGTGTGGGTAGGATRGGGTTCAGGGGATTTCATGGACACCGGGAAGCAGCCAGGAAGCACATTCTGGAAAAGCTGGTGCGTGGCCTGCTCCCGGGGACGGGAGGGATCCCGTGAGAGATCGGAGGGCTCCGCAGTGCCGTGTGTGTTGGGATGAAGAGATCAAAGGGGCTGCGAAAYTCCAAACGGAGGTGCGTGCCCTCCAGACGGGAGAGCGCGGTCCCTTTGGGGCCATTTCAATATTAGAGCGGCAGGCAGATAAAGGAGATCCCTCGGTCTAAAACTGACAATCTCAAATGAATAAATTCACCTTGGCAGCAGCGTGCAAGGATATTTGGCTGTAATAAGAAAAATGGCCTAGCAATGCCCAAAGGTATGAGTGATGTTGCTATGTTTAGCATTGATAAGGCTTTCATTGTGGGCAGAAAGATATCAAGTATGAAGTAAGTTTGGTATTTGATGTGCTGGGAACAAAATGAAGGGCATGCACGTTAGACTTTCTCATAAAATGGAATATGCAGTGAATTGCAGAAAAATACTATTTCCCTCCTTTCTTCTTATTCTTGGATATAAAAGTATGAGAAATCCTCTTTTTAACTTCCCCATCTCATTCATGTTTTCTCCCTGCACGAGGAAGCCTGAGCCAAGCTCTCGTGGCTTGTGAGAATCTTTTAGCTATAAAGACTTGCTTTTAGGAACGTGAATACATAGCAAATTTTTATAGTGAATTTTTGTTGCTCTTCAAGCTCCTCCCTAATGTAGTAATATTAGTAATATTAACTCCTTATCTCAGGCTCCTGACGTGCTTTATCAACCGGGGCGGTAAGGGTTCATAACCCTGTGCATAAAGCAAGGAGAGCAGCGTTCAGAGCTTAAACACTGCACTCAGAAATCTGATAATAAATTTCTTGTAAATACCATAATTCAGAGGGTGAAAAGGTCTGGTGGAGAAGTCTCACTTTCCATGTCTTCAGTAAGCATTGATTGAAGCGAAAGTGGCGCTTGGCTTACTGGAATCAAACTGGGTGAGTAAATAATCCCCAACAAGATAATCTGAGCAAACACCGTCTCCAAACATGATGCTATGAAGTGGAACGTAGACAGAGATGCTAATTGGAGACTATATGTTCCCCGGGAGTGGGAAAGGAAGCTGTGCATGAAAAGAAAATGAGCTTATGGAGCTGAAGAATAAGACATAAGTTCTTATTTGTCACAGGATAGCAGCCGAATTGAGGCACAAGGGTATGGCTCTTTCAGCTTMTTGTTTAAGTGTAAGGTCTTAGCTAGCCATGGCCAACACGTGAAAAAGAGCCAAAACCAGGGTCAGAAACTCCCTGGAAGAAACCCTATTATCCACAAACGTACTTAGCTTCCAGGGCTGAGTCTCCCTGCTTGCTTTTGCCAGCCTGCAGCATGGGTTCGTGCTTTTGAGCATGCTTTTCTTTTTCCCGTTGCTAAGTGAGAGTCTCGTGTAAACAGAGGTAAGTGAGTGTGGTAAAAGGATGAAAATGGCTATATGCAAAAAGCTGTCAAATCTACAGAGTAAGCAAACTGGGGAAAAATAGTAATAAAAAAAAMCAGTTCTTAACCTGATCTTTACAGTTGCAGCAGTCCCGGAGATTGAGACTCAGAGGAAAGACTCCTGGACTCAGAGAAAGTCAGTGTATCATGGGTTAAAGCTGTTTGGAATTAATTCTCCCAATTCAAAAAAAAGTTTCTGTAACCTCCATCGTATATGTTTTTTCTCTCTGTCTTTCTGAAAGAGCAATTTTGATGATAACTGTTAAGTATGAAGTGTCCAGCACACTTTGTGGATCTGCAGGGTAACTAACATTAACAGTTACTTAGGAGACTAAAGCTTCCTTCAGCATCATACTGCACAGTCAAGGTATAGGCATGAAAATCTACGAGCAAGGAGGCTTTATATTGGCTAAATACCCCTTTTAAATACCTTTTTTCTCTGCCCTGTAGTTAGAGGGAGACTATATTCCTAACTTAGGTGCCCTAGTTGAATGCCTAACCTGATGAATTCCGGTTGCAGCACTGAAAGAGCTAACTTTAAAAGAGGTTTTTAGACAGTTCATGACCTGAAGCCAAGCTAATGTTTGAATATGCACATGGTCTTGAACCTGCATTTGAAATATATGGTGTGAGAATCCTCTCTTTCATTGGGTACTTCACCTGGCTCTCAGAAAGTCCCAGTATGGCAGTGTGCACTTGGGATGGGATAGCTTCCCTTGTCACCTTCCTTTCACATGTGCAGAACTGTTCACAGCACATCAGYGGTGTTAACAGCTGGAGTAGATGTAATGGGGATGGGAAAAGAAACGCTTTACAAGTCCTGAGTTTATTTGCATTACAGAAACTATGTGTATCTAGCAAATGAATACATAGGTTTTGTTTTAAAGAAGTATCAGTGGAGCCAGTAGAAAAACCCAACTGCAGCATGGTTTGCACCACAGTTGTCCCGCTGTGGTCCACAAGCAGCAGGCTGGTTGTGCGACTGGCAGGTGCAGGCAGCTTGAGTGCATTCAGTATTACCCCAGATTCCTCTTTCTTGTAATCCCACGGGGTGTTCAGCACTCGGAGCAGGAGGGCAGGTGGTCTGCATAATCATGGAGCAGCCAGGGCCCAAGAGACAGGCTGTTAAGATATCCTGCCTATGAAAAACGCTGRGGATCCCTACAATAACGGCAAAATCTAGTCCGATAATAGGGAGCGAGCACAGAACGCTATGGAATTTAGCACCAACAAATATGTTCCCTTTGAAACGGCAAATTAGATGTGCAGCAGGATCTTGGTCACACTTCAAAGAATAATATGCAGAGCTGAAGATCCATCTGTTTGCTCTTGCTATCACCATTGAGGCTCCTGTATGTTAAACAGTCTTTTGACTACTTCAAAGCACGTTTGAAGTCTTTGCTGTGCCTATCCTGTGCACAAAAAGCAAACGTGCCCTAACAATATGAGTAGCTGATATTTTTGTTAATTTTGCTGGTAAATGAAAGCAATTTGTTCCTGCTATGTATCATTTTTGGATTTTTTTTATTATATTTTTTTCCTTTCATAGCTACGATAGCGAGGGCCGCCTAACAAACGTTACATTCCCAACTGGAGTTGTCACTAACCTTCATGGGGAAATGGAAAGGGCCATTACAGTGGACATTGAATCATCCAGCAGAGAGGAAGATGTCAGCATCACTTCCAATTTATCATCAATTGATTCTTTCTATACCATGGTTCAAGGTACCGTAAACAAAAGATTCCTCAGCAGATACTAAAACTGAGAACTGCTTTCTTACAATATAACAAGCAGCAGTCAGATCCTTAGAGAGCCACTTTAGAGGTACAGAGTTTACAGGGGAGAAATACATATATATATTTTTAGGCATGTATAAGACGAATCAGAGAAAGAAGGAGATGTAATGAAAATAAAATAACTATGTTTTCTACCCAAAAAGCTCTTGCGAGTTACTTTTGGAATTGCTCAGAATACCTGCTTCACATAAAAAAAGGAAACTGAAAAAAAAATGGAGAGGGATTGAAAGAAGTGTAGAAATGGTGTGAAGTGAGCGCTGAGCTTCAAAACAGCATGTTAAGCCCCAGCAACCATATCCTAGCAATAGTCAGTAGTCACAGCATGTTTAGGATTAGGCCAGAAATGCCCAGTGCAGCAACAAAGAATGCATTTTATGTCCATCCAAAGATTTATATACCAAGGGTGGGATTTTCTTAAGTGTTTAAGTGACTTTGAAACTGGGTCCTGAAGGCATTTGTGCCCTCATGTAATATAGATATTCTTTATCAATCGCACCCTGGGTGTTGAGCCATCAAGTCAAGTCAGGATGGTTACATGCATGTAGAGCCTAAGAAATGTAGGAAAGAGAGATAATTTTACCTTTGTAGGTAAAGTGCATTTTGTGCATTCCTTTTTTGAGGGTTTTTTTTTTTTTTTTTTTTTTTTTTTTTTTTTCAGATCAGTTGAGGAACATTTTCAGATCAGTTGAGGAACAGCTACCAGATCGGCTATGATGGCTCCCTGCGCATCCTGTACGCCAGCGGGCTGGATTCCCACTACCAGACGGAGCCGCACGTGCTGGCGGGCACGGCCAACCCCACGGTAGCAAAGCGCAACATGACCCTGCCCGGCGAGAACGGCCAGAACGTGGTGGAGTGGAGGTTCCGGAAGGAGCAAGCCCAGGGAAAGGTCAACGTGTTTGGCCGCAAGCTCCGGGTAAGCGTGCGCGCCGCCYGGAAAACCGATGTGTTCCAAGCGAGCGGGCGGACATAGAGACATCCCATGGTATTGCCATTCAGCAACCACACAGTTATTTACCATAGAGAAGCTTACGGTGGAATTGGAAGCGTTGCTTCTCTTGTTTCATTTATGGGCTGCTTTACCTGATTTGTTGCTCTTTTCTGTGGTCTCGAAACTGTTGTTTTTAGCCTGGAATGCCTTATAATGAATCAGTATAAAGAGACTGATTTTTTGCTTTCTGTCATTTTTTTTGTATTAATACTGAATTCACACATTTGAAGATAACATTTAGAACTTTTAAAAAAATATTCTTCCATAAATTAGAACAGGCTTASTATTTTCTTTTTATTTGCACTAAAAGTTGTAGCATAACTTATTTCTAGTAGAAAGGGTTTAACTTTGCATGCATGTGTACATGCTTGCAGCATATTCCTCTAACATATGTCTTTACCATTTTGTTGGCATTTCTTATTCCTATAGAGTGGGCGAAATGCAAGTAGCAAGCAAACTATGATTTATGACAGCCATTTGGTAAAGACAACAGAGATTAAGCATTTAGAATTGGGTTGCCAGGAGACCATTTCAAGACCACAGCAGGGGGCTGACTTGCTATTAGAAATGAACCCATTTCTTTAAAATAAGGTCTAGGTGGTATATGAAATAAAGGTAAGTAATTTCACATGGCTCCTCTCCGCTTGTAAGGGGTGACTTGCCATTTGAACTCTTTCTCTGGGACGTGAAGGGAGGGAAGGCTGTCATGCATCTTATATAACTCTTGTATACTTRTTCTACAAGAACTGGGKTTTTTTTTTTCCAAGAAGGAAGAATTATTATGTGCAATGGCTGCTGCCTAAGAACAGCAAACTTTTATGTAGCTTTGGCAACGCTTTTATGTGGATAGGGCCAAGAAATAGAGAAGCCATGCTTACATGCTTGTCTTTTTGGTTCTAGTTCATAGCCATTTCATTACTTAGCAAAGTGGGATAATATATCTAGCCTAGCAAAGTGGGATAATAGCCAGTTCATGCATGAARGAAGCTCAAGAAAAAGCAAATTAACCCTACCAATGATGTGTTGGTTTTGGCAGCAAAACAGATCTCTGGGAGTCAGGTTCTCATAATTGAAGCAAAACTTTGACATTCAAGTACAGAGGAGGTAGGAGAAGCATCATGCACAACTCTAACTTGAAAGAGTTGAGAAGAAAGAAGGAACAGCAGAGAAATTTAACAAGAGGGAAAAGTGAAAGATTATAGATGAAGATAAAATAGAAGTAATAAAAAGTATAATACATATGGGAGAAGTAGGGCAGGAAGAGAATACTGGCTAGTAAGAGAAAACTGCTTCAAAAAGAAAAGAAACTTGGCATCAGAGGAAAAAAGTGGAAGGTTTTTCTWGAAACTGGGTTATGTAGGAACCCAGTTGCTGGTGAAGGAAAGTAGCGAGAAGAACGCAACTGMAAAAACAAGAATAAATTATTCTTGCTCATCATTCCACCAACAGATTTGTCAATAGCAATGTGCTGCAGAGAAGACAACTGTAGACAAAATCAGTGACAAAAGATATTGCCAGTAGATGTACGTATATACAAGACACAGTTACTGCATTATATGCATTTTATGTGACACCACAAAACATGTTCCATGGTGATTCCTTGGATTTTTATTGTGTATTAGTTCTACCCACACCTAATTGTCTTTTTAAAATGTGAACGACCACTAGTTTCACCATTTCATATAGGGGAAAAAAGAGCAAGCCGACAAAAACAGAAGTAACTAAGATACAGCCTGTATCAAACACGATATTCACTCAGCCTTGCGGTGTCCCACTCCTGCTTTGTTGGCCTGTGTTTGGAATTAGTCGGGCACGCTGCGTTGGCTCCGGCGCCCCTCGTTCCTGCCGGCAGCCGCTCTGTGGCAGCGCTGCCCACAGCCCCGACCTGACAGAGGCTGTGGGGGCGCTTGGGGACATTACAGAGGCTGTGGGGGCGCTTGGGGGACGCGACAGAGGCTGTGGGGGCACTTGGGGGAGGCCGGGCAGACGCTTCGTCGCGCAGCTCTTGCACCGAGGCACTGCTGAGAGCTCCACTGCAAGGGCCGCAGGCCTGCGCCGAGGGCCAGGAGGCCCTGGCTCCTCCATCCCTCTGGAATCTGGCCAGGACGTAGCAGGGCCGCCCAACTCCTCGTGGGGTGTCGTTCCAGACAGTGTCACCACGTGTTTCCAGGTTCAGTGTCACTGCGTGTTTCCATGTAATGTCACCACGTGGTTCCATGCTTCTCAGCGAGCTGCCGTGAGGAAAAACGGGAGTTAAAGCAGAGCAAGACAGATGGGCACTTTAATTACTAAACTGTGGCAAGATGGTATTGAGGGGCTGTCACGGGCTTGTCTCATGAAGTGTTTATTCACTGAAAGTTTCCTGAATTACTGTTTTTGCCAGAGTAAAGCCCAGAGTTATCAAATATATTTGGAGTATGATGGTCTCCAGCACAGTAACAAGACACGTTTAAGTTTTGCTGTAGCAGCATTTTGGTGTAGGAAACCTGCTGTTAAGTAGAGCGCTCTTCAATTGACAGCAGYGTGTGACAGCCCAGGCCCATACTGGTGTCCAGTGAATCACCAACACATTTAGGGTTTTTTTTTTTGTAACTTTAACTGTCACCTGTATTACGAGGTTATGTAAGCGGAGCCCATCTCAGCAAAAGCCCAAGCACCTGGTGATGAGGCTCCACCAGCAGATCTTGGGAGCCTTAATCCGGCTGCGGAAAGAAGCAATTGTCTTCCCTATGTTCTGCTGCTTACCCAGGGTGGTGAGAAGGTAAGGGCCATTGTTATCCTGTTTAGCGGGAAAGGCAGCGAGCGAGGGAGAATGATGAGGGAATTTGCAGCAGTTTTCCCTGGGGGAATGCGCTTGGACAAGAAATGAGCCGCACGCGCGTGGCCGTCTGCCTCGACCGTGAGGACACGCTTCTCTCCTTGCCCATTCAGAAACCAGGTTCTGAGCCTGCAAGGCAGGCAGTACAATTAATAGAAAGCGTTAATTAGATGTAAGATCAGGGAGGGTAGGGASAAACGAAGGAGTTCAGAGAAACAAAGCAGGGAGAGACAGAGATGGGTTCAGGCGTGTGGAGGAGAGGCTGAGAAATGGAAGCGTGAGATAAGGATGGCTGAATACAGAAGAGGGAACTTAGGCAAATGATACAACTGTAAATGTTGTAAAAGTTTAAAAAAAAAAGAAAAGAAAATGTTATAAGTCCTCAAAGCAGAAGAAAGGGAAGGGAATGGGAATGCTCTGTTTTTAAGTTTAAGCTACTATTGGAATCAGCCTTGTAGCATTAAATTTTCAAAGTATATTTAAAAAACATTTGATGGCACACTGAATATGCAAAATAACTATTCTGCATCTGCTAGACTGTGTTCCTCACTTAAATATTTTCATGAAAGCGTGATTTTTGTTCTGAAATGGATAATACAGCTTGTTTTCATACTAGTGATCGCATTTAAAAAAAAGGAAGTCAAGAAAAAAAGAGATAACTAAGGAATATACTAAAATATCAATTATTAAAAAATACTATTTATTTGGTACATGTATTTGTGTGTACACCCACATTTAAACACAAAGGAGCATCTGGAGGTTATTTTTTTCAGATTTCCCTATGACCCATCACTAGCACTTTAATACCCTTTATACCAATAGCAAAGAATCTAATTTGTATTGATCTTTTAGCAGCTCATTGGCCTCAAAGTAAACGCACTAAAGTCCATACCACGCAGATTTTGAACATGCACCCCTGGAAAGTGTTAAAATCCTCGTTTTGATCAGCATATCTGTTTTTTTTCTAACTACTATTTAGCCATCTCTCTGCACATCTTTGTAATGTATGCTTCTCTTCTATTGCTTGTCAGTACTTAGATTTTTTTTAATCCTTAGTAAACACAGCTAYGTGTTCATTTGTCCTCAGCTTCCCATATGTCAGCAAGATATAGCATTGGAAAAAACCCTCGGTTATCTGTGTTTCATCTTTATCTGGAATAACTGGACACAGCAGTGGCAGGAGGCTTTTGCAGATGAGCAAAGGATATAGAGAGGCTTCTGTATTAAACAGTACGGGAGGGATAGAGAATTGCTAGTAAGGAAAAAGTAAAGCAGACAGGCTGTTCAGAAGCATTTTTAACTGTTTTCAGAAGGTCAATAGTCTTCCAGTTGCTAATTGCTTTAGTTGGCCAGGGAGCTAGGAGAAAGACATAATCATCCCTAAAAGATTTCAGCATCTGAAATACATTACTGCTGTGGATCTAATCCAGAATCAAATTTTCATCTGATCCAAAAGGGGGAAACTTTACTCTAGAAACTTTTCAATCCGAAAAGGAGTATTAAACATGCTTTTGAAAACCTTAACTTCATATTTACTGTTTTAAAAAAAGCTTGCTGTGGAGGACTGGGATGCAGTTCTTTCTTAGGGTGACTGCTCTAAATCAGATGAACTTTTTCTGGGAATATGCTTTAACAAGAATTTTATATATATATRTATATGTATTTCATGCTGCCTGCAAATGAAATAGCTTGTCCTCTGAAATAGCACCATTTATAACAGAAGTTTTCGGTGTGTATCTTTCAGCATCTTCTTAACTTTACGCTAAGCATCAAGAAAGGGCACAAATTGCCACAAACTCTGGGCCATCTCTTCACGTAATGAAACCTTTTAAAATCGCTGCTAATATAGTGCCTCACATTTACATCAAGAAGTTGCTAAATTAATTTACGCGCAGCRCCAATGAATCACTGTAAACGATATTTAAAGACTCGCTGGCACTTGGTGGAAGTAATAGGTGGCTAGTGTTTAAAATCGCACGCTTTACTGTGTCATCTGTTTGCTTTCAAAGGTTAACGGCAGAAACCTCCTTTCAGTTGACTTCGACCGAACCACGAAGACGGAGAAGATCTACGACGACCACCGCAAGTTTCTGCTGCGGATCGCCTACGACACGTCGGGGCACCCGACGCTGTGGCTGCCCAGCAGCAAGCTCATGGCTGTCAACGTCACCTACTCGTCCAGCGGGCACATCGGCAGCATCCAGCGCGGCACCACGAGCGAGAAAATCGAGTACGACGGGCAGGGGAGGATCGTGTCGCGCGTGTTCGCCGACGGCAAGACGTGGAGCTACACGTATTTGGAAAAGGTAAAGGGCAAACGCCGATTCCTTAACTCAGGCTCTGTTCAAACTGTGTGGCGTCCAACTGCTGAGCACAAAACGAGAAACARTGGGATCCTGGCCTGCATCAGGAGGAGTGTTGCCAGCAGGTCAAGAGAGGTGATTCTGCCCCTCTACTCAGCTCTGGTGAGGCCGCACCTGGAGTACTGTGTTCAGTTCTGGGCACCCCAGTATAGGAACAATACCAGCACCTTTCATTTGTGCTGAGCAACAAGATGATTCGTGTGAGAATGTTTTGTGCAAAAGGTACACAACCAAGCCTTTGCTAATTTCTAGACACTAAGGTCCTTCTAAATTATTTAGGCCACAAGCTAGAAGCATCCTTTCTTGCCTTTCATCATCACCCCTAAAAGAAGGTACAGGAGATAGATCTCTACACTGCAATTCAGCTGAAAATTATGCATTTGCACCCATGATTTTGTACTTTGCTCCTTTTTTTTTTTTCTTTTTTGGCTACAGAGGAAAATTCTCATTTCTAAATACTTACAGCTGTCAATTTTTGCTTGCTGTGTGTTGCAGCCTACAATTAAATCGCACAATTAAATGGTAGGCACAAGATCTGAAATTTTTATATATAACGACTGCAGAATGATAGCTGTCCTTTCTGAAATATCTGTGAAAATCTCCTTTGTGAGATCTCATGCCTACTGCRGCAAAACAGAATCCATTTCTTTCTGTGGTTTAAATATATTCCTATTGAATTTGTTGTTCAGCAAGTATTACTTCCTAGCCATTGCTGACATAATTTAATCAAGAGCTATGATTCATAGTAGCCACACATCAGAAAAAATGCCAGAATGACTCCAAGTAGCTCCTTTTGATGTAAATAATCAAACAATTGTTTTGCCCTTGTCTAAAACACTTACAGAACAAGAATGCAGTATTCAGGGATCTCAGGCTATTCAAATTGTTCAAAATTATCTCTAATTGTAGGGGAGAAATTGTCTCTCCCATATGTTGTTCTCCTTGGGAGTTAATGGCTCTAAGACAGTTTTGCCGCTTCCCACATTAAACATGACTTATCTGAATCCATTGACAATCTGCTGTTTAGCTGTGAGTGCTTGATAAAAGAGTGATACAGTCATAACAAGTAGCAAATTATGAATGTGGAACCACTAATTACAGAACCCCTTACAATTAAGCATCCAAGTAAATTAGGCAGGGATATGTTAACAACATGCAAGGTCAAGGATAACTCAATTAAAGAGGAGATAATTTTCTCAAGTGGGAATGTCACATCTTTGTCAAGAAATAGTGTCAGTGTGTGTGTGCGTGCCGGGGGTGGCGGGTGACGCTCCACCATTTGTCACATGGTAAAAGCCTGTTCTTAATTTCCAGTCAATGGTTCTTCTGCTTCATAGCCAGCGGCAGTACATCTTTGAATACGATCTGTTGGACCGGCTCTCGGCCGTCACCATGCCGAGCGTGGCCCGGCACACCATGCAGACCATCCGCTCCATCGGCTACTACCGGAATATCTACAACCCCCCSGAGAGCAACGCCTCGGTCATAATGGACTACAACGAAGAAGGACAGCTCCTTCAAACGGCGTTCCTGGGCACGAGCCGGAGAGTGCTGTTCAAGTACAGGCGGCAGACCAAGCTCTCCGAAATCCTGTACGACAGCACGAGAGTCAGCTTCACTTACGACGAGACGGCCGGCGTCCTGAAAACGGTGAACCTCCAAAGTGATGGTTTCATCTGCACCATTAGGTACAGGCAGATCGGCCCGCTGATCGACAGGCAGATATTCCGCTTCAGCGAGGACGGAATGGTCAATGCCCGGTTTGACTACAGCTACGACAACAGCTTCCGAGTGACCAGCATGCAGGGCGTCATCAACGAAACGCCCCTGCCCATAGATCTGTACCAGTTCGATGATATCTCTGGTAAAGTGGAGCAGTTTGGAAAATTCGGCGTCATATATTATGATATCAACCAGATCATTTCTACGGCTGTAATGACTTACACAAAACACTTTGATGCCCATGGCCGCATCAAGGAAATTCAGTATGAAATATTTAGGTCGTTAATGTATTGGATTACAATTCAGTACGATAACATGGGACGAGTGACAAAAAGAGAAATCAAGATTGGACCGTTTGCCAACACCACAAAATACGCCTATGAATATGATGTAGATGGTCAGCTCCAGACAGTCTATCTAAATGAAAAAATCATGTGGCGATACAACTATGACTTGAATGGCAACCTCCATTTGCTCAACCCCAGCAACAGTGCCCGCTTGACGCCGCTTCGCTATGACCTGAGAGACAGAATAACTCGACTCGGTGACGTTCAGTACCGCTTAGATGAGGATGGATTCCTGCGACAGAGGGGCACCGAGATCTTTGAGTACAGCTCCAAGGGCCTCCTTACRAGAGTGTACAGCAAAGGCAGCGGGTGGACGGTCATTTACCGGTATGAYGGACTCGGACGGCGAGTTTCCACTAAGACTAGCCTTGGACAGCATCTCCAGTTCTTCTATGCAGACCTTACTTATCCGACCAGGATAACGCACGTATACAACCACTCCAGTTCTGAAATCACGTCTCTCTATTATGACCTGCAAGGACATCTTTTTGCCATGGAAATTAGCAGTGGTGATGAGTTCTACATTGCGTCAGACAATACAGGGACACCATTGGCTGTTTTTAGTAGCAACGGTCTCATGCTTAAGCAAATTCAATACACTGCTTATGGAGAGATCTACTTTGACTCTAACCTTGACTTTCAGCTGGTAATAGGCTTCCATGGGGGCTTGTATGACCCCCTGACCAAGCTAGTCCACTTTGGAGAGAGAGATTATGACATAATGGCAGGCCGATGGACCACACCTGATATCGAGATCTGGAAAAGAATTGGGAAAGACCCAGCTCCTTTTAATTTGTACATGTTCAGAAACAACAACCCGGCCAGCAAGATACATGATGTGAAGGATTATATCACAGGTAAATGAACACTATTGCCAGACTGCCTCCCACTTGCTCAAGAACCTGTCTTTCTGTAATCTCAAAATCTGGAATCTGATCATGTGGGCTAAGGATATTGTCTGGGGAAGGTTAGTAGAGAAAGGGAAGGTAATTCTTCAGGAAAGAACTTGGCATTTTGGATCAGTTCAACAAAATTGATCCAGATGGGAGCTAGCCTGAGGATGTTGGAAACCATATTTCCAATTTAGATTGGAATTCACAGTTTTGGAGAGTTATCTTAATATGTCATATTTGGGAAAATTCCTTATGAGGAAGCATTAGGCACATCCCAGTCAGATTAACCATTGTAAAAGTGATGATAGAAATGGTAAAATAGTGAAAGGGAGATCTTGAAAATAAAGGGTATATCAAAATCACATGTAGCTTTAGACATCGACTTAGGTAGCCACTACAAATTGGTTGGTACTTGCCAAGTTCTTGCAAGGCTGTTAAGGTAAATTGGCTGAGAGAAAGGAGTAGAAAGCTGGGAGCAGGGAATGGGAACAGAATGTAGGAAAATGAGTAAGAACAACTTTTGGCAATAGAATGCTACCAAGATGCCACTTTGTATACAACTGAGTTAATATTAGGCAACCTATATGCTTTTGTTGATCTAGATTGAGTAAGACACACTGATTAATGTAATACACAATTATCTAAATTAAAAAAAAGAAAAAACTGACTGCACATCAGCAGACATTCCTGAAAAGTGCCTGGCTGAATAAACTTGAATTCCCATAACCGAATAGGTGCAAATAATCTGAMCTATTTTACATAGACAGTGCCAAACTACAGGAGGGGCTGAGCTGCTCTTAGAAATGAGCTGTGAGACTGTCCCTCGGAGAAGCATATTGGGAAGCCAATGAACTTAGATTTGCATTTAACACACAGCACCTTTCCACAGGGTTGCTGGCAGGCTCCTGCAAGTAAGGCTGACAGCAGACCCTTGAACAGGCCCTCTCTTAGCAGCATGTGCTATAGGGGATGCAGTTGCAGTCGGAATCTTTGTGACAGTGAAGGTGAGGTAGCCAGTTCAAAAACTGCCCTTAAAATACAGTTTTAGTTCTTCTATTAAAATCCTTGATACACAGAATATGTAGACCCAGGCTACTTACATAAGCTTAGCTCTACAATGACTAATTAGGCTGGAAGGCAGTTTTAGATCTAGAATTTAATGAGGCTTGTCATTTTTCTAGAAAGGTTAGAAAATATTTTAAAATAAATACTTTTTATTCTTTTAAGATTTGGAAAGATCTATTCCTTCTTCGAGATATTTCTGGTCTTCTTAAATGGAAATTACTGGACTTAATAGAAAGTACCCTGCCAATTTCTGCTGAGCTAACATAACTTCTGCTAAGTATGTGACAAATAGCCCAGACAGACAGAAATTAGTAAGGATGAGCACTTCTGTTGCCCCAACCATTTTTACTTAGCCAACATTCTTGGCTTATCATAAATAATGCTATTTAACACTAATATAGTATTACATCTATCTACTTACTGATGCCATTGTAATATATATTTATTAGCTTTTACTTTCATCAGTCCAGCTTCATCATGAAGAGGGGGAGTATTCTCTTGGATCACTAAAAAACATCTGCCAAACCCTATAAAAGGTAAYTGAGTGTATAGGTATTATTTCAGGTGTAGTTTAGAGTAACACAAATATAAGGACAGGATGTGCTCTGCAGCACTTGTTCTCCTTGTTTCAAGGTATTGATGATGACGTGTGGACAGAGAGTTCCCCCTGACCACGAAATCCTAATTGGATCAGGCTTTCTTAGAAAGACATCCCATTTTGATTGTGCTGCTGGATTTGTTCTAGAAGCCACTGAGGCCTCTRAACTTGCTGAGACCCTCGGTGCCTTTCACAAGGTTGCAGTGCAGCTCTTCAGCAGCACAGGGGTGGACTCTCTTCTCAACATCAGCAGATGCCC
Organism: Nothoprocta perdicaria; assembly: GCF_003342845.1. Lineage (NCBI taxonomy): Eukaryota > Metazoa > Chordata > Aves > Tinamiformes > Tinamidae > Nothoprocta > Nothoprocta perdicaria. Next base: position 7,725,936 of record NW_020454427.1, on the reverse strand, counting down.
TAGCAGTCACACAAACCCAAAGCCATACAGATCAAAAGGAAGAGTGGGGAATGATTTTGATGAAACAGGAGAAAATCAACTATGCCAAAAGTTATGTCATGTAAAACGGGTAACCATTAGTTGCAAAATAGGAAACACGTCTAATGTTTTTCTTCTTGTGTAATTTTCTTTCAGATGTTAACAGCTGGTTGGTGACATTTGGCTTCCACCTGCACAACGCCATTCCTGGATTTCCTGTTCCCAAATTTGACTTAACAGAACCTTCTTATGAACTTGTGAAGAGCCAGCAATGGGAGGATATACCAGTAAGAAACAAAACTAAACACACAACCCAAACACATTATTCCTCTATACTGAGAACTTACTAGGCAAGATAGTTCTGAGTGTTACTGCTAACTTTCATCTGAACAGTGCTTTCCATACCTCCAAATTCTATCTGTTTTCTAAGGAATTCAGGAAATTACGGATGGTGCCTTCCTCATGAATTAGCACTAAGTTAGATGAAATTTTAAATAATCTTTTGTTTGCTTTCAGCAGTAGGACAAACGCAGAAAGAGAGTAATCAAAGGAGAGAACTTTAAGACTCTTTTAAGATGTTGAAGTTTCCTGGCAGAAACTGCAGGGATTGAATGTATACTAACCTCTGCCGGAAAGCAGAAAGTGAACACTGTGGTAAAAAATAGACTGTGAAAAAAAACAGAAGAACAGGTGATATAAATTATGCATACCGGGCACCACCACAGTTTTACTGTCTTTAATATTAACCATGCTTTATATGTAAAGATAAAATATTGAAATTGAAATTACCTGAGGTAAAACCCATTATGTTACATAAAACCAGAACTCCAGGTGCTTATGAAGTTCTTTCCTATGGAGAAAAAAAAAATAAGTGAAAGCTAGAAACCCTGCTACAGTTTTTAAATGATAGAAGGAATAAATGTGAAGTTTAAGATCCAAATCTACTATTTAAGAGTATGATGTTTACAAATGCAGGTTATTCAGAGGTCTTTGCCCTTTAAAATCCCAGAATCCTCAGTAAAGAAATACTGAGACAGTTAAATGGGTAATCGAATCGTGAATCAAAAACACGTCTTGTTCCCAAAGAAAGGGGATGTGAWCTTGAACCTTACAACCTAATTTAGGCAAAAATCATTGAAAGAGTGGAACAGAGGGAGCACWCAGAAAGGAGCTCTGCACACATGGAGTGACCCCATATATGCATACATATATAGATATGTCATGATTTGAGTAACAGGGTAACAGTAACCTCGGAGCACTGCATGAGCAGTGCCTTTCATGAGCAGCAGAGGCAGTGAGGAACCTGGAAGCGTCTAGGCAGGGTGACACCCACGGGGGATAAAGCCTGGCCCCAGGCTTAGTTGCAAAGAACTCTCTGTGGATGTTCATTTAGAGCTCAAAGGGYTACACAAAACAATTATTCAGTAAAGCAACAAAAAGTAGCGTGCCGGCAAGGTCTAGTCAGAGAGATAAGAACAGATGGGTTGTGGTGAAAAAATTTCCTTCAAGTGAAGAGCTCAACAACAGCAAGGAATGCCAGGGTATGAGACGTAACAGAGAGAGAGGAAAAAAATCTATTAGAAACTCCCAGGTTGGAAGAAGCTGCAGGTTTGATACTCACTGCTGCACAAGCAATTACAACGRGCAGCCAGGAGTGAACACACAAACCACTCAGCATTTTGAAACTTTCTGAGCTTTGCCGACCTGCCCGGTTTTGCTTGGGAGCCCCGAGGGTGCGTGTTAAAACTAAACAGGCTCTCTCATTACAAAGGTGCTCTAACATCTTGCTGCTCTTAACGAGGAGTGTCCCATCTGGAGCRTGTTTCGTGCTCTGCAGTGCTCATGTAGGAGTTGGAGCAGCCGAAATCCATGCTTATTAGCAAGTATGGATAGAGAGGAATGCCCAATATTTGAGAGGAGGGGAGAGCCCCAGCCAGTGTGTCATTCCCGCGGGAGCTGTCCTCTCCGATTGGCAGCAAGGACTGTAGGAGGTGGTTAATGATTCCTGCTTGGTTTCCTACCCAGAAATTTGGGAAGATGGAGCAGACTGTGGCCTCATTTATCAAATGAGTTAAACAGTATTTTACTGAAAGGGGAGCGGGTCAACTGGAAGATAAACTTGGTAATCTATAATAACTGCTTTTCAAAAAGGCAGCCAGTGCTATTTAAAAACCTTCCTCCCCGTGTCCAGCTGAGACCATGGCCAGGACAGCTGCCCKCTGCGCCGGCCCGGGCTGCCTCCACGCGTGGGCCGAGGTTTGTCCCGCAGGAGCTGCCGCCTGCACGAGGTCCCACGGGAGCTGCGGTGGGTGCCGCAGGCGCCGAGCCGCTCTCCCGGCCCCTCCTGTGCCTCTGGCCTGTCCTCGCGGAGCACACACGTGCACACATGGTGCTGCGGGCTCCGGGAGGCGTCCTACACATTCTCCTACCCTGGCTTGCTCAGTTAGGAACTTGGGCACCTCTCCGTGCGTTCAGGCAGAGTCCAGTTCCACGGACCTGACCCATTGGAACTGTGGCTGCCTCCCCTTGCAGCAGCTCTCCAGACAGAAGCTGCTGGGCTCCTTTAGGCCTCAGCCGCTGCGCAGATACTCGGACGGCCCCCACTAGAGCAAGATCACCTGACTGAATTGGCTGTAGTTTTGTCACAGATCCCTTTTTATCAATTTCTGCAATTATTTGGAAGAAAGGGCATCATTTCCCAATATTCCACCTTTCTGCCCTGTACTCTTTGCTGCTTTCTCTTTTACTGTAAAGACTGTCATCATGGTTCGATTCCTCCCCTTCCTTTACTGCCCTTACCTAGAGACTCCCTGCAGTTCAGCTGTGACTGCAGCTACCCAAGAGACATGGACTTATTTTGAAGTGGAGCTTTATGACCTGCAAAACACTCAGTTTAGATGGTGCCGTGATAGACAGTTACTGCGGACCGCAGGCATCACTCCAACACTGCTGTAAGCCCACATGCAATGTGAGGTAATGTAATAAGTCAGAGTAGTAAGTCCAAGTAATGCTTTTACCCTTCCACATCTAGCTGAGCTGCAGGAAGGGGCTGGGTCAGGTCTGTATGGGATGAAAACAATATAAATAACAGCATAAACAACCATTATTACTGTCTCTAATTTGAAAAGCAACTAAACAAACAAAAAAAAAAGGATCAGGGTTTTGCAGTGCTCGTCCAATACCCTCCACCAATGCTAAGGAGGGTGTTGAACAGCCAGCAGAGAGCACTGAGGCCAGATTCCCTGGTACTCTAATCTCTGCTTTCCTAAGAGATCCCATTACTCCATCTGAAAAGCAGAAATCACAGTCAGACAGATTCGAAGGATGAAACAGAACTGCAGTGTGATAGTTCTTTCCCATATTAAGTAACAGTATCACAAAGACATGGCCTGTGTAGCCCACCAAACAGCTTCTCGAGTTACGTATTTTGTGCACATGCAGGTTCTCAGGGAGACAGAAAAGAAACCCCACTGAACATTACCAGCCATACAGCCTTGTAATGCAGCAGAACCAGCAGCATGCAGCTTTAATTAACTCCTCAGCACTGTCGGCTGTGGCACATCCTGTTGTCGGCCCCGGGCAGCGCACCAAGAAAGCCTGGCTGTTTGGCACCTAGAGGGCTGCAGATGGTTGCTAAAACTTGTGTCTGTTCTCGTTTGCAGCCAATTTCTGGGGTGCAGCAACAAGTGGCGAGGCAGTCGAAGGCTTTCCTGTCCCTGGGAAAGATGGCCGAAGTGCAGGTGAGCCGGCGGCGATGCGGGGCCGAGAAGTCGTGGCTGTGGTTCGCCACGGTCAAGTCCCTGATCGGCAAGGGGGTGATGCTCGCCGTGAACCAAGGCCGCGTGCAGACCAACGTGCTCAACATCGCCAACGAGGACTGCATAAAAGTGGCGGCCGTCCTCAACAACGCCTACTACCTGGAAAACCTGCACTTCACCGTCGAGGGCAAGGACACGCACTACTTCATCAAGACCACGTCCCCCGAGAGCGACCTGGGCACGCTGCGGCTGACGAGYGGGCGCAAGGCGCTGGAGAACGGCATCAACGTGACGGTGTCGCAGTCCACGACGGTGGTGGGCGGCAGGACTCGCAGGTTCGCCGACGTGGAGATGCAGTTCGGCGCGCTGGCGCTGCACGTGCGCTACGGCATGACGCTGGACGAGGAGAAGGCCCGCGTGCTGGAGCAGGCCCGCCAGCGCGCGCTGGCCAGCGCCTGGGCCCGGGAGCAGCAGCGCGTGCGCGACGGCGAGGAGGGCGCCCGCCTCTGGACAGAGGGCGAAAAGAGGCAGCTGCTGAGTGCCGGCAAGGTGCAGGGATACGATGGGTACTATGTACTCTCTGTGGAGCAATATCCGGAATTGGCGGACAGCGCTAACAACATACAGTTCCTCAGACAAAGCGAGATAGGGAAGAGGTAACACCCTGGCTTAGCTCAGGCTGCCAAAGAGACCGTGTACCAAGTGGCTTCGGAAAAGGAGGCCAAACTGGTTTGCTGCATTACTACTTGAGCCTAAGCTTACACCTTTGCTCAGATTTTTTTCTGTAGCACAATCCGAACGGACTCTGTAAGGAAAGGAGCGCCTTCCAGAAGAATGGTAACTGCTAATGACAAAACTTTTTTGTTTTGTTTTGTTTTTCTCAGTGACCTTAAAGGTGATCTGCTTTAAAGAATATGTTTACATATGCATATCGCTGCACTCGAGTTGGACTGAGAAGTATTGAAAAAGGAAGAAGAAGAAAAAAAAAACCAACGAAAAGAAAAAAGGCCTAAAGATTTTTCAACAGGCTGCCTGTTCCTTTGAGGCACTGTATTTAATTACGATACAGACCCATACAGTGTTTCCAAATATTACTGAATTGTTGACCTTTGCTTACAGAAATAGTCTCTCTCTTTCTCTCTCTCTCTCTCTCTCTCTCTCTTTCTGCATAGGATGTGATATATATCTGTTAATTTTAAAACATGGGGCAAAAATTACTGTTTATAGACAACCCAACTGCTTTAAACTGTGCTGCTTTCTAAAAGGACATTGGCACAAGTGACTTATGCTACCATGGGAATTTAATAATGGATTTTACAATGCTAACATGGTTTGCCTTGGGGGGAGGAATGGCAGTAGAATCCTTGTTATAGATAAGCAAAGGAAACCCTGATTTTTTTGTAAATTATGTGAGACAAGTTGTTTATGGATTTTTATATGAATTACAATTTACTGTACATCAAATATTAGTCTCAGAGGAGTTAATTTATGTAAAGTGTTTAAAAAAGTTTATACTTAAAAAATAAAAYGATAAAAACGTGTGCTGTGTGTGATTTTTTTAAAGAAAAAAAAAACAAAAGGAATTGCACCTTTTACGTTATAGCTGTACAGTATAAAGGATTATATTGTAGAGATATAACAGTGATGACTAATGTCCAAAAGTGTTAATATTTTTGTATTAGGTTTGAAGCTGTGCATCTATCACTCTGCTGATAGGATGGAACATGCCAAAGTGGCTGGCACGATCCGACCGCAGCTCCCTCCCCTGCCGCCCCTCTCCCGTCACCCAGGCCAGTGCCACTTCATCAGTCATTGTTAGAAGGCACAGAAACCAAATAAGTCTCGTTTATTATGATGGAAGACTTTAATAGGTTGGGTTTTCCTTGTCTTTTTCCAGCCCTGATGTAATAAATGGACATTTATTCGTACCAAGTGGGGTTTTCTGTTGTTTTTTTAGAAGCTTTGTTTCACAACGGAGAGAATAGTGTCTCAGGTGCTTGGCGCATTGTGTGTAGAAGAAGAAGAAGAAATGATGTAGTTTCATCCAGTTTTGTCAACTTTGTCTTCTGTATAATACAACTCTCTTAGATGTTACGACCGCAGAGGGAGGAAGGGTCCCCGTGGCCCAGCTCTGTGGGCAGGCAAGGCTGTGCCGTGGGTCCGAGCCCTGGAACCCCCCTGCTGCGAAGACTGACCGTGGGGAGGGAGAGGAAGGGTCACCCTGGTGCCCAGTGTGCATCTCCGCATAGAATCCATAGATTTGGCATGCCCTGCTCCAGGACCCCCCCGTGTCTGCTTTGTTGCAGGACAGAACTGAAGCGTGCAGCTGGTTCCTCATAGGAAGCCTGCGACGGCATCTGTGGCATCCGCTCTACTTCTTGGCTGAAGCCGTTCTCAGAGCTTTACTCTCCTGAGCGCTAAATTCAGCCACAAAAAGTCATATTTTTAAGATGAGACAAAATTGGAGTTTTTTGATGTTCATTGAAATATACACAGTATTTCTATCCATGTATTATAATGACAAAAACATAGTAAGTGAACGTGTCTTAACTATGAATGGTTCAAGTGGATGTAATAAAAATAGTTTTCTAACTGCTTTGTATTCTGAGATTCTATGGTATTACGTACTCCAAATTGCACATTAGGATTGTTTGGTAAACGGATTGGAACTTCTCCCAGCCAAGCGGCTACCGAATCYACAGTTAGCAGTGCTGTTCCTGTAGGTGTGTCTTTGGTAGAGCATACAGAACTAACCACGCGTATATCGAATGCTACTCATCTACTAGAATGAAAGCACAGATTAGGTGTTAGTATTTTTACCCTTGAAGTCTTGAGGGCCCTAAATTTAGAGCGGGGSCTCAGTGGGACCCCGGCGGCGTGTCATTGAGCTGCGTTATCATGTTTGGCCATGTGAAATGCTGGGTGTTTGCAGTCCTGTTGGGTGGCTCTTCCACAGCACTGTATTTAGCATGCTGTAAGTGCTCTCTGTCGAAATAGGCTCATATTCTAAATTATGTCAAATGTTTCTGTTCTGTTTGAATATGAAAAGCTTGTATAACCTGCCAACAATGAAATATATCTTCTACTTGACGTGTACCAGTTCCTTCTCCTTTGTTCTGGCACCAATAAACAACAAATTACAGTATCTGTTGGTGATCATTTTAGATGAAGTCAAATCAAGCCAATTAGTGGCCTTGTTAGTAGGTATAATGAGCCTATTTCTTGCTAAAAAAGACTTGTGATCTGGACATGCTCCTGCAGGAAATAGTGACCTTGGGGAATATGTAAACAAAAGATCTTTTTAAAGAAAAAAAAATATGTATAATTAAAAGAAGCATATTGCAGAAAAAAAAAAAAAGAGGAAGGAGATTCAAAGTATTTTAGGCAATGCCAGTCAAAATGCTATCCTGATATTTTGAGATGTATATTTCGTCTGATTTGTATTGTTCTTTTAATTTGCCTTCTTAACTTTATATGTGTCCTGAATTTTCCACAAATTGATAACTATAGATTGCATCTAGGCTTTCCAATAAAAGCCAACCCAATGTGTGTGTGCGTGTGCCTGTTTATATTTGTTTTTTGAACCTGTGTGTCAGACCTTGCAGCCGTGCTACTGCTTTCCTGGCTATGCGGGAAGGAGCAAACTGATCCGCTTGCACCCGTATCGATTCATTTGCTTCACAGTTGCCAGTATCTTTTTTTATTATTATTTATTTCCCCCCGCCTCCGTCTTTCTAATGGGCCAGGCTGCTAACTCAGCAAGGGAATTACTCCGTGGGACTCTCAGGCGGCTGCCTTTAGAGAAAACATTAAATACACCTTGCAAAGCCAAATCTTCCATAGGTAAGGAAAAGCCAAACAGCAACTCAGCTTTCTCTCAGAGCCTCCTAGGTCAAAATACAACAAAAAAAAATTCTTTTGTTTATAAATAATTAGTTGGGGCCCGGTAGTGGCATACCCRCCCAGAAGAGAGGAGCCTTCAGTCTGCATTTAGAGGCGCTTTGTGCAAAGTGCTGATTTCAGCACGGCTGTATGTCAAGAGACTGCTTTGATTTTAGTGGGAACAGGCAGACTTCACCACGCTTGCTTTATAGTGACAACCTCGAGTTGGTAGCATGTTGATCCAGCACGAATCAGGTCACTCTGCTTAGCTAACTGTGGCCTAATTTTGTTATTAAAAAACTATATACCAGCAAGAGAGCTTTGTACGTTCACACTTGGGAGGTGAGAGATTTGCATTTGACAAGAAAGAAAAAAAAAAAGCCAGTTACCACTGCCACTCTTCAGAGGCACTTTTAAGTGATGGCTGAATGACTGTAAAAGAAAGAGAGGGGGGAAAAAAAAAAAAAAAAAAAAGGAAAAAAAGCAGTGCATAAAATAGCAGCCTGCAATGATTGTCTGGGAGAGAATAGGCTGCATTTGCATGAGAATCTGAGATGACAAAATGTTTGAATTCTGTCTGCAATTGCCAGGTGAAATAAAACATCGCTACGAATGAATATGTTATTATTTTAAAGATACATCACTAAAAAAGTAAAGTCTTCTAAAAGTGCTGCTACCTTGGTTTGCTGTTAAAYGCAGAATGGCAAAGTACAGCCACACGAGTGGCTGCTCTGAACACCTTTAAGGAAGGGTCCAGTGTTTAAATCTTTAGAGATAGGAAATGCAAAGCCGAGACACTTAACAGAAACTGCTTCTAAGCAGCTTATTAGAAGCTGYTTATTTGACACTTACTAGACGCCGCCAGGGTTAAAAATAAGCCAAAGCAGAGAGCATCACACAGCATAAGGGCACAGGCAGACAGTCACTCGTGTCCCTTCCCGGGAAGCTGTATCGAAACCAGGCTGATCAGCTTCCCTCTTACAGCCAGTTAGTGCTAAGGACTAAATGTGCAGTGATTATTACATTAAAATGATCTCTGGCTGCACACACAAGTCGCTGAAGATGCTGTGACCAGGAAGCAGCCGAAAAGGAAAACCAGTTCACTAAAGGGGGAGTGCCAGGGTTTTTTTTCCCTATGGAGAAAGGAACACGTGGCCTATGGCCATCACACTGACACAGCTTAAAGACTAATTTTTCCCTCTGAAGGTTTTAGCTTTGAGGCAGAAAGGCTGCAACTGTGTGAGACACAATTTGAAAGTGTGAGTGCCTAGGCTAGCCCTCCAGAAACTCAAAACACTAGTATGAGCCAAAGCTCCCCTTGCCTTTTCTATTTCGTTTTAATAGCAGTGTAAGTAAAGATGCCAGGGCTTAATATTAATGCACAAACGTATTAAAACCATTCAGCTTCTTAATCCATCACAAAGAGGTTATTTGTTGCAAGTCACTGTSATCATCTTAGGCCACTCAGGGCAAAGGTTTGGTTCTTGTGCCACCTCCYCATCCGAAGATGAAGTACTGGACATTGCACCTGGCACGGTGACAGAGAGAGAGGAAAGAGAGCAGGTGGCCAGAAGTTCAGGCCCATTCTGTCCTGCCCTGTAGCAGCAGGTACGGCGGGTGAAGGGGAAGGCAACGATGTCCTGTTACTACACCCTGGTCTGAAATGCAACCACGGGAGTGCAGTCCCACAGATGACAGTGGGGCGCATACATGGGCATAAGGTGTGTAACTGAGCTAGGCTTTGTGTATGTGCCTTAACAAATATACACACAATAACAAAGACTTGCATAAAATTCTGATCTGTGCAAGGATGAAATAAAGTACAGCATTTAAATAAAAATTTTATATATACATATACACACATACACAAGCACAGAATATTGTTTCACACTATTCTAAATGAGGCAAACTGAACAGCAAAACCATCCTCCTAAAAAAAAAAAAAGTAGGTAGGAGTTTCATGTGTAATTTGCAAGGTGAAGCATGAGCATAATAACATGGCAGCTCATTAGTGCGTCACGTTTTCACAACCTTACTTTAGTGCCTCTAGTAGTTCTGCAGATAGACTCTTACTGTTAATTACCACAACTTTCTAGGTAAATGGAGTAAACCTTTTAATTTACTAGAAATTCTGTCATTGAGGAATATAAATTTCTAGAGCTGCATGCATTTTCTTCTTCTACCTCCTACTAAAGACTGAGTCAAAGCTCAGAGCAATGTAATTATGCAGCTTGGCGTTAATGGCTCCCACCAAGCTCTCTTAATAAAGCCTGGTGGGATTCGGGGGAGCAGGGAGAGGTGCAGGAAGCAAGACGGATGCTGCGAGGCGACGGGATGTTTCGGCGGCCCTGGTTACTCAATCACACTTAAGCTGTCTGCGGCAGCAGTGCAGCGGGGCCATGCGGGGCACACACAGCCCCGCGTGGTGAAATATTGCCACATTCCAAGCTCAGGAATAATTCCGGAGCTGAAATGACAGGAACAGCTATCTAATGGACCAATTAACCTTACATCAATCAAAGAAACAGCGCAGGGAAGGCTAGAGGAAGAGCTGGTCGAAGACMAATTCCAATCTGTGAATAACTGCAGTCACGTTAGCCAGTGCTATGGAAAAATATTTGCTGACGAGAACTACTGGGAGAAGTTGAAGGGTTGGGGGGACAGAAAGTTGGTCTCTTTTTTCTGCAGCGATGGGGTAGTGCATCTTAAGAAGTATATAAATAAATAAAGTGGTGCCAACAGTAGCAGATGACAAAAATTGATGAAGTGGCAAATAATGGCGAAGACAGGGCAGCCACACAGAACAATGCGSATCACTCGCCAAAGTGAGCCCATTCACACAGGATGTGCTTTAATACCGGCAGCGCAGAGTGGAGCCGCTCAGCATCGGCAACGCGAGCCTTGCTATGAGAGGTATGTGTGGGCCCGCACGGGCGCAGCCACTGCAAAGGGAGAAGCCGCTCGTGTGGGAATGCCAGCGGGACACGGGTGGGTACAGGGACCCGGCGCCTGGAGGGACAGGGAGGCTTAGCGAGATTAGGGGGCTGCAAGAGGGATAGGAAGGAGACCCGAATACAGCCCCGGTGCCTGGAAAGTCAGGGAGAAAAAAAAAAAAAAAAAAAAAAAAAAGGAAAAAAGGAAAAAGGAATCAGCAGCCCTCGTAGACACAAGCGACACGTTCGCCGGTGGTTCCCGATGGCGACGTTCCCGCCCGTGGTCCCGTTTCCCAGCCCCGCGGCGGGCGGCGGGCGCGGCCGTGGCTCGCGCGCCCCCTGGCGGGCAGGGAGGGCGCTCGCGGCCGGCCCGGCCCGCAGCGCGGCCGCCGCCTCCGCCATTTTAAGGGCTCTCGGTGCGCCCTCGTGCCCCGTCCTGCTGAGGCCTGCCCCCCCCTCTCCCCGAGACCTGAGCCTCTCAGCACTCCATAGATCCATGGGCGTGGCGTCCGGCTGGCCCCTGGTCGCTGGGAGCATTTGTGGGCAGTAGGAGGCTTGACACCACCATGTGTGCCCTGGGCTCCATCATGGCCACTCATTAACGCTTCCCACCCACACGTGGAGGAGGTGGTTGCTGGCTATGACGGCAACCTCAGAGCTGGTGCAACACCTGAGTTGAAACACTGAGGTGGGAGACACCTGCACATCTCGCCCCTACTAGGGCTGGGAAGCAGCGGCGCTAGTGCTTGTCACTCCTTACACCAGCATCCAGCCTGTCCCTGGGGACACAGGACCAGCATGGAGYCTGGGGGGTGTCCACTGTCCTGGTGCTGTTCAAAAGCCAGGCCCTTTGTACAGCAGCTTGGGGCAGTGCCATGAGTAGCCCTGCTATAACCACCCGGTTCCTTTTTAAATGCAGTCAAAGGGGGCTGACACACACATTTGGTGAAATGCTCATTTATATATATGTTTGGACACTTGGTTATAGACAGTTTAAGAGCAGCCTTCTGCATAGAAGATGGCTTTCATCTGCAGCCAGTGACGGGCACAAGGGCACAGTGTGGCCACTTCAGTCCAGGCGCCAGCTGCCGCGCTGTGGTTGTACCTGGAGGCAATGGCTTTGGCCAGGGCCGCCCCGAAGGCGGCCGGCATCGCGGCTGGCATTGGCATCACCGCTGGCCAGCGACCGCGGCCAGAGAGAGTGCGGCCGCTGTCCGCAAGGAAGGGCCGCCCTGGCGCCGCACAGCCACACGTGCGTCTGCCCAGGGAGCTAATTGGTAATATTTTGCTCCTCAATAAATCAAGGCGGAAGCCCCTATAAATCCTGCTTCTCAGTGAGGGAGCAGGAGGCCGCGAGCCACGTCGTTTGGTGAACGGGACTATTTTTCTTTTCAGTGGCAGGAGCACATTGGTGACAGTCGGTGCTGTGCTGGGTCAGGCCTGCACAGTCTGCTAGGTTAATACCAACAAGTCCTTCATCTAAAGGGCAGATAGTAACAGCAAGGTCCCTTTCACCCTTTTTCTGCTTTCTTCGCTCCTGTTTGAATAGCAATTGCCTCTAAAGGATCCGCACTAATTAGTTGCTATTACACTTCTTGGGTGGCTGGAAGAACACACTGCCTTTGGCCTCATGCTTTGCAAGGCACCTTAACAGCTTATTACAGCTATTGCATGGCAGAAACGGCTCGTTTTATAGTTACTTTGAAAGAGCCATTCCTTTACTACTGAAAAATAATCTAAGGCTAATGTAGAGTCTCTCAAGAAGACTGCTGTTAAACTGTCTATAACCAAGTGTCCAAACACCACACAAAGCTGTTTCATTTGCTTAACATCGACTCACTAGCAATTAATATGCCTGACATAACAGCACACTACAAGGCCCATAAAATCTGTAGCAGTAGGGGAGTGAAATGATTATAACATTTTTTTTTCTTTTTTTTTTTTTTTTCTTTCAGTAATACCAGACTACAGTTTGGGCACTGTAATCTTTTCAAAGCGAGAAGCTGAGCTGCGTCTGAACAGCTGTTGTTTACTGAAGCAATAATTAGCAATGAAACAGGCAAATACCTGCTACCTTCCGCGGCAGCTCAGCGGTCACTTGCGCCCTGCGCCAGGAAACAGGCGGCACGTGCAGACTATATTTAAAAAATAAATAAATTAAAAACTTAGAAAACTTTTAAAAAGTGAAATAATTCTTATGGCAGCATCAAACAGCCTTATAAATGCTTATGCATGCAAGCAGCCCCCCCAAAACCACTGTCCTGTGCACCAAGTGTGAGGCACAGTCCTGCTGAATGGGCTCTGCATTTCCAGCTTTATTTCAGGCAGCAGGGAGAGGGAAGATGATTGCAGATATCAGGGAAGCAGAAGGGTAGCCATGGCCCGCATTGAATTGCTGCTGCTGCTACTGCTGCTTTCATGCCCYCGAGGAAGCCTGGCAGCCCCGGTGTTTCCACAGGGAGGGCTCAAGGAGCGAGCGAGGTGTCTCGGAGTCACCTGCCGTTTACTGGCTACCGGCTGGGACACAGCAGATCACAGACAGGGATCTGAGCCTCTGTGTTGGATATTTTCAGTTCACACACCAAMCGATTGGTTGCTGGCATCACTGGTATAAGGACTCACTGGTAGGAGTGCTGGGCTTAAACCCCACATCCCAGCTAGGGCTCAGAACAGAAATTAAGGTACAACAGGACCTGTAGCTAAACCATTCTCATGGCTAGCTGCTGGTGAAGGAACAGTCATTTGCTTTTCTCCACCTGTGCACAGCCAGAGGTTCTCATCACTCTCCTTAAGCCAGCACTTGGTATCTTCTCCTGTCACAATCTACTTTAGAAGACCTAATTTCACAGAAAACTAACTCTGTCCTCTTTCTACATCGACTTAACTCTCTGATACGCCTTAAGGCAGCCCACATTAGGAACAGGCAGCCAGGCTTGATGGGCAGGGGAGCTGGTTTAGGTGACCATCCCACAACAGTTGCAGTCACTTGCTCCTTATATCTGGCCCCAAAGGCAGTGCCCACGGAGCTTGGGCAGAGCAACCTGCATTTGCCTGGGAAAACTGCCTGCCAGAGCCCAGAGTTGCCTTCCCCTAACAGCCGTCAAGCCAGAGAGTCCTGACAAGAGAGCAAACGTTCTGACAGAAAATTCCCGAGCAGCCCTACGTGATAAGGCAGCAACTGACTTGTTTCATTACACCYGTAGTGTCTTACAGCTCTCTGTTCTGACTGTTCACGTTGTCCTTGGGAGATGGAGCTCTGATGTTAGAGACACAGGGACCCTGGACAGTCAGTTACGAGACTGAAGAGTTTCAGTTACCAAAAAGCAAATGTACCTTTTTTATTGTTGTTGTTGTTGGAGTTATATTTTTCATATTATCGAGGACTCCTCTGTCAGCTATCATTCCGTCACTGGAAGCCCAACTGGAGTCACTAGGCAAGGCAATGAAAAAGCAGGAAATACAAGAGGTCGGTCTAGTTAGTTACACTGGCTGAGCTCAAGGAGGTGAGAAATGGGAAGCAGTGAGCATGATTTTAAGCGAAGGCTTCCAATTTCGGATTACAGGAATTTAACTGTCCTTTCAGTGACCTTTAGCAAGCCAGACCTGCAACTAAGAGAGCTCAGTCATTTTAAAATAAGCATGGTGTTATTTACATAAATGTAAATAAGATCAAGTCACAGCAGGCCATACCTTTCGGGTCTATTAAGACATACCMCATGCAGTGTTGTGAGGTACAAGGTCAAATGATTTCAACAAGCCAAGAAATTCAATAATGCCCTCAAAATAACTGGCGTGAAGTGTTAYTAAGCAAAAGCCTAACATATCTAAAAGTAGAAGGGATTTGCATTCCCTCATTCATGTTGACATGTGCATAAATCACTGCAACTCAGTAAAGCAGCACCATTTGTTTCCCCTATTCTTTTTTTTTCTCAGTCAGAGCAAACAAGAAACATTCAACCAAAATGCAAAGGATGTGACACGAGCTGACAAAAAAGGGAGGCATGGAGCTGACAGCCCGGTTAGGAAACACTGGTGGGCTCGGATCTTGCATCCTTGCACCCCACACACTGCATCACATCACACWGTGCCCTAGCCTACTAGAACAGGTCACTGAGGCCACTGGTGCTCAAATAAAAGCATATCTACACGTGGAAAATCCAAGTTTTAATTGTACTGCTGGAAGCCCGCCCTAAAAACACTGTCCCCCAGTGCACTGTCTTTTCACCCCGAGGTGCTGCCCCGAGTCAGAAGAAGAGGCCTGGCTCAAGAYGGGGGTTTTCCGAGCGGGAAGGGGCTGTCCCTACTTTTTAACTGGAGTCACAAAACACCATTTGTCACTGCCAAACAACCCCAGGCCCCAGCGGGGGGGAAGCAGGGACCCTCTTGCCAGCTCCAGGCTCCCAAGCTTCTCCCTTGAGTGCTCTCCAAGCGCTTGAGAAGACCTTGAGAACAGACCGTGCGCTCGCCCTAGGAGCGAGCAACTCCTGCTCACGGCATCTGGATAACCTGCGTGCCCAGGCAGAGCACCTACTGCCTCCTTGGACAGAGAAGCACCCTCTGAGAGCTTTCCTCCCATTTATTTTTGGCCATCTTCTCCCACTATTCTGCTGGGGGAAGCCAGGGTGAAACTGTTCGCTCTCCCCGCTGCTGCACTTGTGTAATGGCACTAGAACAGCGTTTGTCGAGGGCGAGCGTTGCCCGAGGCCTACGTGGAAAGAGTTGGAGGCAACAGCAGGCCAGAAGCAAAATGAAGAAGCAAAACCTCCCACTTCCCACAGAYCTAATGGTGGGAACAGGCTGCTGCCATGGGAATCGTCTCTTTATGATACTTTATGATAGTTTCTTCACAAAGGCACTAACATTTTACTACCAGTTTTAAAAACACTTACATGAACAGCAGTGGAAGATTTAAGCGGTGATATAACTCTTGTGGAAGTGAGACACGAACAAGAGCCTCAAATACTGCCCTGTATTACAGCTGCCTCTGACGAGGCTTTCGAACCAGCGTGGAGGCTGTACATGGTCTGGCACAACTCAAGCCACTCGGCAGCTGCTCTCAGGAAGTTCTGCGCTGGTGAGAGGTTCTCTAGAGCAAAGGGGCTAGCACTATCTCCTTCTGATCAAAGCAGAGCTTAGCAGGCCGCTTGGACAGCGCTGCGTGCGTCCTGCCCCGCGCGCCCTGGTTAGCGCGGCGCTGAGCGTTCGGACGAGGCGTCCCGCCTGTCCTCGTAGCTGCGTGAAGGCCGATGGTCCCACGGGAGCAGAGGGCCTCTGCTTTCCCCCCGCGCCRGCTCTCGGAGCGGCCACGGGAGCGCTCGGCTGTCAGCAGCTCTGCGGGCTTGCAGTGAACGGCCGGGACGCCCCAAGCCAAGTTTTCTTGTCAGCGCTGCCACATTTACAGCCCTGCCATTGCGAGCGGTGCCAAACGCCGTTCTGCTCCAGCAGGAGTCCGGGCTCCTAACCTTTATGAACAGTGTGTTGCAAATCCATTCAAACACGTTGTAAAAAGCAATGGCCAGGCTTCTGTATTTCAGGCATCTGCTGTGATTTCTGTATGATTTTACCACCAAAGTCTCCCTGCCCTCTAAGAAACATCGCTAACAGTCTGCTTTCACTCTTCCATAACAGAAGCAGCTGTGCTGCAGTCTTTCTAGCAAGGGGAGCCTGTGCCATGCCCTGGTCTGCCCTGTGGTCACCACGAGTCCAGCCAGGATCCCTACGTGTCCCAGCAAGGCTGGCATCCTGAGTGGCTTGGGGGCCCGTTAGCAGCCTGCCTGCATGTTCATTTAATAGTCTGTTAGGAGAGCAAACCTCACTGCAGCTTAGATGTTTATTTTATTAGCACAGGTTTTCCCACCATCTCTCTGAGGAGAGAGAAGGGAAGTTTCTTCCCCACAAGTATGACCCTTCAGAGCAAGCAGTAAGAAAACACGGAAACTGCAGCSACTGTTTAACAAGGAGAATGATATGAACGTGAGAAGCCAGGAGGAAGAGTTTATACATACTGAAACTCACACCTAATGGAGCCAGGGCCAATGSAGATCAAAAGGATCACATTGGGAATCTCCGCACTGCTTTTAAACTGCCTGTTGCCAGTGGCCTTTGGTGTAGTTTTCCCTAYGTTCATTCAGTAGCTATTCATTGCTGGGTAATTATCTTGTTTTATTTTTCTATTTATTTATTGAGTGAATCAAACTAATAAAATCCAGCCCGCGATTACCATGGGAACACTCCAACAAGGACAGATGAAGAGTATAGCTGCAAGGAAAGAAAGCAGGCTTCAACTTTATTAAATTATACACAAAGCAATCAATACAGCTTAACACAAACAGCCCTTGCAGGCTCTGCACTAACCACCCAGCAGGCTCAACCAGTAACTTCAGAGCCCTTTACAACATCAAACCTTAACAACCACCACGCCAACTTTCTGTAAGGGCACGTGCTCCAGAACGTAGTATTTCTTGCTCTTCTCTTACATCCTTTTACAGGAAGCCCCAGAAATTTTTCAGTTCGCTCTCCTGTTCAATAGACACTCCATCTGTTTGTTCCCCTTCCACTAAATCTGGTGGATGCCTGTTAAAATTCTTGCTCTGGCTGTCCCAGAATTGGCATTGAAGACTCATTTCTGAAAGCAGAAATCAAACCATCTAAATTACTGTTTAAATAAATCTAAAATAAATCTAGCATAATCTAAATTATTGTTTAGCTTAACTTGGTCTTTGGGTCTGCAAAGACTGATGACCAGAGACAGGAAAATAGAAAGCGAGGAGATTAATGCAGTAGAGGCCATGCAAAGCTCGTCGCAGTCTTCCTCCTTCATTTCTTCACCTTCAAGGCAGTGGCACTCGGAAAGACCCAGCAGGAACATTCACAGGGGAAAGGGAATCTCTCCATGGCGGCTCCTGGGCCTCTTGGACGGTGGGAATTGTTTTCCTGGTCGTTTTCCAGGGAGCAAAGGTGCCAGAATCAGAACCTCTCCTGGGTGCACCGCAGCAGAAGATGCCACAGATTCGCCTTGCCTGTATGGTGTCCCCTGCCTACCTYGGGGACCCTTTACTGTTCCGTTTCCAGCAGCAGCCAGCTTCTCCCTCCCTGGCCAGACGGATGTCCTCGCTCTGCCCGGGAGAGCTGTGGCCCTGGGGATGCAGCTCTAACACGGGCAGGCACCGACCGGCCCCCTTCCCACCGCAGAAGCCCCCAGCCCAGTATCGCTCTGGGATAAGCCAAGCTCAGCTCAGCTCCTGCTCTCTTTGCTGCATCTCTTCTCCCTATTAGAAATCCCAAAAGGTTTTACTGGTTTTATTCCCTTCTCGGCACCGCCTGCTGGGAACAGCGCTCAGTCACCAGAGTGACTGTCCCATGGCTGCGATGCAAGGAAAGCTTGTGGTTATGAGGCACTGAAATCAGCTTTTAATTATTAAAAAAGGCAATTCTGACTTGAAAAGGGTTTCTGTTCAATTCTGTTATTTCTCCTTGGAGCTTTCTGGATGAAGATGTACCCTAAGTGAGGCACTTGGACAACTATAACCACCCCTTTCTATTCCAGCCCGTTTCTGATGCTATTAGTCTCTCTTTTCCTCCGGCATGAAGTCTTTAAACAAAGACTTAAGAAAAATGTCATTATTGTTAAGAAGATCTTGTTTGTTCTCCATTGAGATGTGCATGCGCATAGTTACAGATAAATTGAGCATTGCATGATTTACCTTTACCATTCTGTTAAGCTATTGCAACATCTTCATTCTTGTCTCTTCTGCTCAGATAGATTTAATTAATTCACTGTAACAAGTCAATTGTTTCCTTTCTGCGCAACCCTCTAAGGTATATTTCAATATTTCTTTCCTGACGCCAAATTAGGTATGAGTGATGCTAGCAAAAAGAAACAGGACCAACAGAGCAGAGTCTTGGTTCACCGTTGTTGTTGCTAACCTGTAGCTCACTGGCCATAATGAAGATAGCGCAGTTCTCTAAATGAAAGATATCTCTCATTTAAGCGCAGGACTTAGAAAACAATATTTTTTTATAAGGAGGTATTTCTCCACGTGTTATACCAAGATCGGTATCATTTAGGTCGTTAAAATTAATGTTCAAGATAAAATATGGGTGTTTATTTTTGACCACACACGAGCCCGAAGCTGTGGACGATCTGCCTCCAGTGTTACTGCAAGCAAGGAAAACTGAAGTGACATCTGATCTGTTGAGAGAAGACGGGGAGGGGGGTATTTTAAAAATATTAACAAAAAAAAAAAAAAAAGGTCTGTATGGAATCGATATTGCAATCAATACCTCTTGCCCCTTTGGAAAGTACAGCTTAGTCTGAAATGCAGGTCCCCCCTTCTCTGTTGCAGGCACTATCCATTAAAAAGACTAGTACTTACTTTGCCAAGACCGCATTGTCAGTAAGTGTTTTGAAGCTGTGCAATAATGATTATCGTGCAGTATTGCATTTTAATAATTCAAATAAGCCCTGGAACATTATGATCTCTACAGCTAAGTAAATTCTTTGTAGCAACTCCAGCCTTGGAAAGCACCATCCGTTTTCAGCAGAATTATCTCTTTGCAGAAAGGAGCATTTGAAAACACTGTCTGTCCTGTCCTCAAAAAACAGCAGCTCAGGTTTGCCAAGACCATCATCGTGTGAGAGAGGTAGTGAGTAATGCAACCGTTTGCTGCTTGCTGTATCACAAGGCTGGCACAAGCAACAAGATAATTTTGCATTTATCAGGCATTCAGCTTTCTTCTTCTTTGGTCATTAAAATTTGGAGCTGAAATGCCGACAGTGCCAACAAGAAACACACGGCTATTCAGAGAGGACTGTCACCGTGACCTCTGAGTTTTTTAACAGCACTACATGAACCTGGTTTGATCCCAAAGAGCAGGAGCTGCAGAAATTACTGGGGTGAGAAACTAGCCATGAGGCCACGGCCACGGGCCTTGAGCCGCTTCTTTGATGCAAGAGCCAAACTGTGCAATATTTGTCATGGCTAGGAGGGGAGGAACGGTGCTTTCTCTTTGAAGAGCAGCACAGATCATTTGTGAGAGAGACCCTGTGAAGGGGACTAGCGAAAGGGGAGTGGGTGAGAGAGAAGCTAGAAGGGCTCAGAGACCGTGGAGATTAAATGGACGGATCCGCAGGCGGGAGCAGAGCCGGCCCTCCTGCCCTCCCTCCTCCAGAGCAACCACCAGAGTTAGAGAGCACTGCTGGAGGAAAGGGGATGCCTCCCTGCCTTAAAAAAATGTACAATTGAACAAYTCTGCACCAAAAATTTGGTATGGCATCTGCTCTGGTACAAGCATCTCCCCCCATTTTGTGTACTTGGTGTTCTACAGCCCTCCATAGACAGGATTAGGTGGACTGTTACCAGAGCTAAAGTCATTAAGGAATCACTAGAAGTGAAAGATGTTCCGAGCTGTTAAAGTGCAACAAAATTACTTAAGAGGAAATGGGTGAAGGAAATGGGTAGCTCCAATAAATCAGTACCTAGTCAAGCTCTCAGTCTAAACAGTTTTTTATTTATAGCGGAGAACTGAAAAGGCTGATATTTCTCATGCGTATTTACATAAATGTTCTTTACGTGTCTGTTGGGTCAGACAGTGCCCTGCAGACACAATTCCCCCGGCTCCTGAGAAGCCCAAGGAACCCGAGCTTTCCAGGAACGTGCTGCTCTGACAAACAGCGAGGCAGAAGTGCTCGGTAACAAGTGGAAAATTTGCATTTCCATTAGTGAGGCCTTTGTCAGATGAAATCCCTGGAGGTGGTGCAGAATGTGTGCAGAAGGAAAACGCAGTGTACTAATTCACAAAAAAAAAAAAAAAAAAAAAAAAAAAAAAAAAAAAAGAAAAGAAAAAAGAAAAAAATCACCATGTAGTTCAATGAAATGTAAGAGTTAAGATGAAAGGCAGAAGGGCAGGATTTGCGTGCAGAGGGCTGCACAATGAAGGGGCAGTGATTTAGGCAGGTTTTGCCACAGCACAGCCCGGGACAGACACGCTCTTACATCCTCCCACTCGCTGGTATCTTGTCAAGGACCCGATTCTTCCTTCTCCTTGCTCAAAATCAGTAGYTGTGCAAGAAATGCCATGGGGACCTACTGAGTTTGCTTTCAAACCGAGTTTGTGTGCAAGCCACTCTGTTCCTCTGGAAAAAAAATCTGTCCTGGATGCTCACCTATTTGAAAAATAAGCCTGCGTTTTTTCATTCTTTTTTTTTTTTCTATGAAAATATGAATACACTTTAAAGCACAGTGGTTAATCCTTTTAGCTGGAGTCTTATAGAAATTAATGAGAAGACTTTGCAAAGACTTTGTCACTAATGAGATTGCTATTATTTTTTTCTCTCTAACCCTTCCCTTTAACAGATGCAATGGTTATCTGCAACTAACAGATCATCAGTGGAATTATGGATACTACTTAATGTGGATAAAAATGTCAGAAACATCCCTAAAAGTTTAATTTGATGAACCTGTGGAACACTAATGTTATCACAACTAACCCTGACGGTTTTAGGATGTCCCTTCCACGGTGTTACCCTTTCTGCACAGAGTTACACACTTCTTTGGTTGTACTGGTCATTGCTCTTAGCAACATTTATTTTAGCTTTTCTACRTTGCTGTATCTGTGCAACACCAAGAGTTTGCCTGGATCTCTACATTCAGATATGGAAACGAGCCCCAGCTCCAAGGAAGGAGTTTGGCTAGAACATTTCTGCATTTGTGCCCACTGTCAGTAGCTTTGGGAGCAGGTGCATTCTCCTCATCGAGTCACCTAATGAAAATAAACGTCTGTCATTGTGAAGTCTTTTCAAGTACAGCCCAAGTATTTACAGACTCGTCTTCTACAGAACTCTCACAGGTTAATTCTGTGGATCATAGTTCAGACAAGACAGCTATGAAGTAAAAGTAGAGTAATTCTTGGACAGCTCTTCTCCTTACTTACTTCTCCTCCTGTGCAGTCATGTTGTACTGCCACACGCCCAGTTCAATGTGCTGTGCTTGCAAGCTATTCCCTCAGGAGAAAAGCCTGATCCTGACCGAAATAGCCATGTTAAAACAGAAGTTATGAGTCAACTACRTCCTAAAGCCTAAGCCCTAACAGCATCTTCCCTTTCAGTGGGATTTGGCTCTTAACTCATTTCAGAGCATTCATAAAGCCTTCCCAGGAGTAAATAAAAGGGTTTTAGCTTATTTAAACCCATAGGTTTTCTACAGGTTCTAATAGGTATTACTTTCTGGTTCAGTCTCTTTCTGCCTCTGTCCTTGCTTATCGCTGCCTCACTAACTTTATTGCTGGCAAAGTTTTTCAGCATTTCTTTTTTTTTTTTTTTTTTCCTCTCCCCTTTTCATAAAGCAATAAATATTATTCAATTCAACAAATGCATACAAATGGTTTCCATTAGAATTTTAATCTATTCTCAAAATGAAAGGAAAGCTTTGTATAAATCTTTTTAAATTACCAGCACATAAATTCAGGCAGGGACATCTCCACCTAGGCTGAGCTGGGGAGTTCACAGCCTGCTGTCCTCGTTCATAAATTAATTGAGGTCTCTAGCAGCTGTAAATGAACAGTGCATCCTGCAAAAGATCATATCTGTCAAGATTGCAGATTGCTTTCTATCAGAGTTTGCAAAAGTCAGAGCTCACAATGCTTTCATTATGTCTATGAGTATGGCTTCCCAACTGGAAAGAAATGGGCGTTTTGTTCTGTTGGGCCAAGATTTACAGAAAGCAATTTTCCTCCATGCTCCAGCTATGACAAACCTACTGAAAAATGTCATTTCACGACTTCTTTCATTCAGTCACCTTTTTACTGACAAATATATATTCTTTCTGCTCCATGTGTACACACCAACTGTGACATTTAATGGCCAAGGAAGGTTAATCACAGGTGAGTGCATATCCCTCTTGGATATTGCCGGTTATACTGCACTCAGTGCCACTTCTCCACTATAAAGCAAGCATGGCTTGAGCTGGTGCACACAACTACCTATTTTATATAAGAAATTTATAAATTTTTAAAAAGGCTCTCTTCGATTCCAAGCTAGCATGCCCATGAATGCCTCTCAGATGTGTTAAATTATGCCAGGGTTGGGAGGGAGCAGGCACAGTCAGAGAGCTGCTGGGTCCRCACGACGCTTTGGTTCTTCCCCTCTGACTTTGCACTTTGAATCGCAGGCCCATGGTGGGGAGTGAAGGAAAAGCAGAGCACGGGACCCCGAAATTCGGGGTAGGTTTTGACTTTTGACTCTGTAGGCTGTTTTCTTTTCTTAATCAATGCCACTTTTTATGATGGTGGCAGAGACCATGGACCCCATAGCACCTGTCAGCAGGGGTTTAGAAGAGAAAAAGAGGATGAGACTGACCAAAAGGCCCTTCTTCTTATAGGAGTAGAACTGATACCATTTCCATTTGCATGTCAGTGACTAAGAGGAGAGCACATCCACACATCTCCTTCCTTACCTACATCAGCTCTGCTGGCCCTCCCTTTTCCAYGGCAGGAGCAAGGAGGAGCCCTCACAATGCCTCACAGCCAACCTTTCAACCCGACCTCTCCACCTGCAGAGAAGAAACATATAGACATAGAAGAAATGCATATTCAGCATAAAGCCCTGGCGAGCTCTCGGAAATGGTGCAGGGATTCGCTGGAACCGCAGCCGGCAGCCGTGGAGCGGCTCGGGGGGCTCCGTGCCCGACGCGCCGCGAGGCAGGGCGACAGGGGCGCCCGGCGGCACCCCGCTCTGTAAACACACACACAGCCCCTTAAAGGCTGCACATTAGCTACGTGCTAAAAGTTAATGGGCTTTTTAATCTCTATTTAAAGGCTTCTCCCTTAGCCTAACAGTGCCAAGCAGTTATGGGCCATGAAACAAAGGTGGCTGCCAGCCACAAGAGCCAAATATGTGCTAGAAATTAATTATTTACTTGGCAGGCTCAGCAGTCACTTTGCTATCAAAGCAATTGGGGCAATTTAGCGGCTTTATTAAATACCCAGCCATTCTGACCTGCATCACACAGGTGACACTTGGCATCCCCATGTCATGGTGCTTCCTCTTCCCACCGTGAGTCACAGGCATCACACTGTCAAACTCCTCTCCAGGAAAAATACTTGCAGGTGCAAACATCAGCAGTTGTCCYGATAGTCTGGTTTAGAAAGCATTTAAAATAAGCATTTTAAATGTTCAGCTGATCTGTGCTGGGCTAACACTACAGGAGGGACATTTCAGACTGGAAGTTCTTATGGCAGCAGATTACAGACTCCTGAAGATGGGGATTGCAGTGGGAACCCGGGAACACATTCACCATAGCAGGGACAAGTCAATACAGTAATTCCCCCTAAACAAATCCTCATGCCAACACCTTCTATGCTGTATCAGCCCTTGCTTGTAGCATATTAGCATACAGGTAACTACATCACTCCACTGAGTAGCAGCAGCAAACAATAAAAGCCCTCAAGCATCTGTTTGTTTGGAACACAAATGAAATTGCAGAGATTACCCTCCTACGCTGGGCTGGTCGCCAGAGCTGCTTGCTGCCATCCCAGGGTGCTGTGAAGCTAGCAGAATTCTTCCAARTGCTTGATTTTTTTCTCCTTTCTTGATTTTAACATTCTGCTCCTGACTGCAGTCCTGTGGGCAGAGCAGTTCCTCTCTAAAGCTTCAAATATCTCTATGTCATCTCCATCTCTGTGTCATTTTGGGCAGTAAGGAGAGGTATTCAAGGCAGTATTCAAGGCAAGAAGAGGTAGATTAGGCAGTATTCAAAGAGGTTAGATATTTGAAGCTTTCCCTTTATGTCCCTTCACAAGTTATGCTTGTTTTCCTTAAGCTACTGCATCCCATTGCAAACTCAGCCACGATATGCTACTCACCAGCTCTTCCACTGTGTGCTAACTTTCCCCAAACTTCTCTTTCTCGGGGGATTTCTGTGTTTCGGATGAGCTTTCCCCAGCTGTGCTAATTTCCTCTCCCTTGCTGTGTGCTAATTTTCTCTTCCCTCCTGTGTTGCAAGGGCAGCGCGCAGGCGAGTGGCTCGGGAGCCCTGCTCTGCACCCAGGCTTGGGAGCAATTACCTGGGCGAGTCTGGAGAGAGACTCAGGCAGCCCCAAAAAGCCGTCGTTCCCGCTGTGAAGTCTAGCACTGTGAGCACAGTATCTTCCTCAGAGACAAATGAGGGCAGAATCGCTCATGCTTCAGCCGCATTAGCTTTAGGTACCACCTTAGCTGGTAAATGGTTGACCTGGACTTGTCCACAAGCTAAAATAGGAAGGAAAAAACAAAAGAAAAAGAATGAGATTCAGTGACTCTCTTTTCTCCCTTTTTATACTAATGATTATCTGTCATTATCTTTTCCCTGTCATTTACCTTCAGGTGACTAAGGTCCATCCTAAATAGACTGTATCTAACAGTATCTCGAGACAACCAACCGTTATGCAGGATATAAACCCATCATTATTTGCCTGAGTTTACAGGAAAACTRTCTTCACAATATGCTGTTACATGCTTGTTCCTCAAATCAGAGGGTTTTTAAAGCACTGATTGGACGCGTGCAACGCTGACCCCTGTTAGAAATAGCATATCTGGCCAAATGGACCATATGTGTGTGTTTGTTATTAAACTGCAGATAGTCCCAGCATTACAGACAGCTCTCCTAATGAAGATCTTGCCCACCAAATGGATCAAAATCCTGTCAGCTCAAATGACTGGCATCGGTCCCTCTTTGTTCATGTAGTACCTTGGTTTTCAGCAGCAGTGTCAGAGTGTTTTCCATATTTGCAACTAGGGATTTAATGATCATGATAGGGAGGTAATTACARTCTTATCAATGAGGCAACAACTTTGTTATTCTGTCAGTTATTTTGATGTTAGTTTAGAGATGAGTATGTGTGACTATTGCAACACTTTTATTAAAGCCTTGTTACACACACACATGAAAGAGAACTTGCTCACACCAACTGGCACAAGTGCTTGTGTCTTTTAAGCACTTTCAGAAAATAATAAAGGAAGTGATTTGAGGATCATGACGACCAAAACTGGCATAATGAAGGAAATGTGCTCTCTGTGTGAGTCAGAAGCGTGTTAGAGGGATCCTTTGTCAGAAAACTGCATTTGCTTGCCCCAGTTTCCCAAAGCTGTAATGTGAGGTGCTGGAATACTCTGTACTCGACTTACATCAGTAGTTTTCAAGAGCAAAAGCAGCTAGGAAGCCCATTCTAGTAAATGATTGTCCATCCCTGCCTGTCCAGGCACACAAAGGGTGGGAAGCGCAGTCCCAGCTCAGGATTAAGCCGGTATGAAGATGTGCTTGCAGCAGGTCGGAAGGCGTCTGCTCGTATTGGTGCTGATAAATGCCAAAATCAGGAAACACAAATACTGCAGGACGAGCGGTCTGTTCAATATTGTGCTGTTCTCATTTAAGAGTAAAGACAGGGTGTTAGTGCGTTGGGTAGCATGGGCAGGCAGCTTATGAAGGCACCTGACACTGAGGACGAACCACATCACCTGTGTCCAGCCCCTGGCAAGCAATTCATCTCCCTCCCAGCCTAGCATTGAAATGAAAGATACCTGCTCTTCCTCGGGTTATTGAATTGTGTTCTGACAATAAAGTTAAATTACACGAGGAGAATCTAAAATATTTCATCACAAAATCAATGTGATGAACTTGCCTTTCTTCACCGTAACTTACATACACACACACTGATCTTGAAAGTTTTAGTTTAGTAAGAACACAATTTCAAAAAGCTACTGCTGCCTCAAGGAAAATACTGAAATGTATTCTAAGACAGAAATAATGCTGTTTATCAATCATTTTTCTTCCTCACCTCTCTGCTATTTAGAATATTTGCATGAAAATGGGATCTTTATTTCCCAAGAGTTCATCAGCTTCTACTGCTGTGATATAATTTCCATGGATACCAATTGTAGGTGATGTTGCAAGCACACGACTAAAGGATAAGGGATAAGGAAGAGAGATACCAACTAGCTGCTTTATTCTGCAGCTGTGCGTTTGGGCACCTCCACAAATAAAGCCTAAAGCTTCGTCTAATCAATTCATCACTCCCACATAAATAACCCACTCAGTCCTTTTTCCTTCCAGGGCCTCTTTGCAGAAATGGCCCAACTTATTTAAATGTATTCAGTTTTTCTAATATCAACCGCTCCTCAATGAGAAGAGGACTCAGGGCTTCAGAGAGTGACAGAAACAAAAGCCATTTTAATTTGCAATTTTTTAAGCTTCAACTTGCTAATTTAGAACCTTAAATTGCAAACTCCTCCATTAAAAGAATAACAATCTTGGAAAGGTATTGCTTTCAGAGGAGAGACTATGTAGAAGAATTAAAGATAAAATAGACATTTCCCTAGTAAGTAGAGAGAATGACAAGTTGCAAAACATATTTGTTACATCTGGAGCTATAGCAATTTAATACAATGTACCTGATGTACATTTGATAGGAGCTCGGGGTTTTTAGTTTTTTTTTTTTTTTTAAAGCCTTTTGTTTACAGATATTTCTAATAAGTAGTTTGCATGAATTAGTTTTCTCATTTAGTAGCTTCTTAAAACCATTTTTCAGATAAGCTTCATCAGTCTGTGACCTGGGAACTCAGCTTTGGGCCAGAAGGAAAGCACGCAGATGCAGCCAGGGCAGCGCGACGCTGCTTGCCGACAGGCYGGGCAGTCACCAGGTGTTACTGCAGGCTGAGGGTCCCGCGCAGCTGCAGCACAGCAGTCATACAGCAGTGCAGCGCTCACAAATTTCTGCAGTCCCTCATGACAACATGTCACAGTAAGAAGAAAATGTGCATTGCAAGAACATGGTGAGAGCTGAAGGCTGTGAGCAGTAAGAGGCAGGGCGCTTAGGGGAGCACTAGCCATCCCAGCCATGCCTGCTCCACAGCTGGATCGTGCAACGCAGCCAGGGCCACAGGGAACAGCCCCTCCACTCTCTTGCAAGCCCACACCGTCTCCCCAAGCTTCTCTCACGTCCCTCTGTGGTTACACTTGGCAACCAAAACCTGACCCATCCACCAGACGCTAAAGGAGTTGTTAGTTTTAGGGTCACTAAAGGAGCTGTTAGTTTTAGGGTCACTAAAGGGGCTGTTAGTTTTTGGGCCGCCCGGTGGAGGGCCCTGCTTTTGCTCTCCCTTGCCCTCACAGGCTCGGGTAGCGCGCTGAGGAGCAGCCTCCAGGAGCCTGGCTCCAGCTGCAGGCTCCAGCGCTGCGAGGGCACTCACTGCTGAGAGGAGCTGCATGCTCACTTTTGGCATAGCAGGACGGGGAACAATTAGGATTTCCCCCCCTCTGGTCAGTACAGAAGCTTCAGGGCAAATATCAGAAGGCACCTGCGGGCTGCTGCTTGGACCCCAGGCAGCTGATGAGGGTCCTACAATTCTGCAGTGTCAGCCCAGAAACCGAAAGCCAAGGTGCATACACGTTGTGCCACGCAGTGCCAAGGTATGGGGTAGGTACTTGCTGTCCCTTCTTCACCCCTAACTAGCCTTAACTCTGTCTCTAGGAGAGATACAAACTTTGGGGGGTGGTTTTTGTTGGTGCCGTCGGTTGTTTGTTTTTGTAAACTTTGCTCACCTGTCAAGTCTCATTACCCAACACCAAGGAGCTGGATCTGTCTTCCTTAAACACAACTCCCTGCTCAAGGAGCTCGACCTGCCTTTCTTAAACACAGCTCCTCGCTCTTCTGAGAGGCTTCCTTTCTTTGGATGCGGGGGTCTCCTGCGCTGCTCTGCACAGCCCGTCTGCCCTGCTGCCTCCTTCAGCAGAGGTTCTCAGATCAGAGCAGACAGCCCGTGGTGGGGGCCCGGCTGCTGCAGCGCTYGCTGCTCACGTGTGCACATCCCATCCCAGCCGCCGGCGTTCCCAGGAAAGGCGGCCACGCAGAGCGGGAAGGAGGCGTCTGGGCTACGTGTGCGCAGGGCTCATGCATCTCAGCACCGTTTCTCGGTAGGCACTAAAAACTACATGGGGAAAGCTCATTGTTGTCATGTAACTGCAAGCAGGAGGATCAAAAGGTTTGYAGGAAAAGAAAAAAAGAAAAAAATAAAGGAAACAGACTGAAAAAAAGCRCAGGCCATATCAGAAACTGCTCCCTCTTTTGAAGACTTCTCCTTCGAAAGTAAGTACATTTGAGCATGTGTGTGCACGTCCTGCTCTCTCTTGGATGAGAAATTCTCAGGACCATCATTCACATGACTTGTTTTTTCTACCTGAGTTGAAATAAGGCATTTCTTTATGTCTAATAGTGGGAATTGTGCCTTGGCTTTACAAAGCTCCTAAAATAAAACAAGGTGAAGCTCCAATACCGCACAATACATTGACTTTCATGGGAAGTTGCACCTTGGGGAAGCCTGTGACCTCAAACAGCTCTCCTSTGCTTTCCCCCAATCCCTTTTACTCCCACACAGGATATGTAAAAAGGCACCTTTGTTGTATCAGTATGAGTTAAAAGTGCATTTAAAATCACTCCAAGAACTCCTTAGCCCCCAGTTGAGGACAGATCTTGAATCAGAATATTTATTACCAACCTGCAAAGCAGCATTTGACAGACTTTGTCGGGAAGGGTGTTACTGGAATGCCAATAAGGGAGTCAGTCTCCATCTCTTCACAGGCCTCAGGTTGAGAAGGGCTGGAGCACCTCCTCGCCTTCAGCCCCACACACTTAAAAGACACTTGAGCACCTGTTTTATGTCCTGTCACGAGCAGGAGACACGCAATAGGGCGCAGCCACCTCAGCCGCGAGGGGACAGCCAAGGTGGCGTCTGCCTTTCTTGCACTCCAAGCTGTCACCAACAGAAAAGGAACAGGGCAGACGTGAACAAGGGTCCAACCAGAGCACTCCAGCACWGTGAGCCACTCCAACAGCACAAGAGGAGCCCAAATTTCAGCAGAGAGAACGCCCTTTCCCACCTGCCATGGAGATSTCCCTCAGTTCAGGCCCTGCATCTGACATGCCTAAGCGCTCTGCTCTTCTTCTTACTCAGCTTCTCTCCACGTCACAGGGATCCTTCTCTCTCTCTCTTCCTCTCATCCTCAGAATTCAGCATCTCTCCRCAAATTTATTTTGCTGCTGAGGACTTTCTGGTCTCCTCCCTCCCTATCCTCAGGCTAGGTCTCCAAATTCCAGCCACACTTCCAAGGTGCCTCTACACCTAACAAGTTCTTATTTTTCCTCTGGGAGATAGGTAAGCAATGCTAACAGCCAAGAGTACATTCATATAGACCCATGCATTTGTGATATGGCCATTTTCTATAGATTAATTTCCCTGGYTGTCACAATAATGTTACCCTCCCTGTAAGATTTAAAAATAGGAAGGATAAATAGGATACACGTATCCAATATAGTTAAGCACAGTCACCCTTGAAAAAGTAAATACATGCAATTAAAAATCCTGGCAGCTGTATGTGAAGCTCTCCAGCAAAACTTGACAGCTCTTCAAGAAACAAATATGAAAACTATGCTGTAAAACACTACATGCATTATTATTAGTGCCTTTAATAACAGTACAAATATTAAAGTGCCATATTGTTTACAACACAAAATTAAAAATTTTAATTTTAATCAGTCCTGTTTACCCAGCAACCTTCTGATTAGCAGTCAGAGTTGACTGAACAGTGGAGGAAAAAAAGAAAGACCTCCAAGATCCACCACACAAAAGGCTTTAGCTCGAGTCAACAAGCAGAAGGGGCAGAATTACACAGCAGATTACAGAACACATCCACGTCTGTGGCAAAACAAGGCACAACTTATGCCACTAAAGTGATGATTTGAATATTTTTAGCTGCTCTTCTTTGATGCAGGGAGCCCTTCTGAATATCTGCATGGTGGAGTCGTAATAATCCATTAGCTTAAAACAATGAAGGAATGGGGAGGTSGAGAACATGGAGTCAGAAATCCCAGGAAACCATAGGCGGTTGCTTCTTTATTATGCATATTTTACTGCTGGAGCAYATTATTATCGGTCTCCTTAGGGCACCGTTTGTTAAAAGCACAGTAAATAATGTCAACAACTAAAAATTCAGCACATACATAAAGCTTGATTTTTTTTCTCTCATAGTCGGATGAGAGGGACCACAGTGACAGGGCCCAGATTTTCCACCATAAACCTCTGAGCCTGGCAGAAAGCAGCAGCCGCTTCCCCTTCCAGCCCCTGCTCCTCAACTCCTCCTAAATCCCAATAAACTAAAAAAAAAAATGAGGTAGAGATGCAAAATAAATCACCGTAACTCCTGTCCTCCACCACGTGTATCTCTGCTTTAGGCGCTGCCCTTCTGCGACGGGGCCCTTGGCACCACGCTTCTCCAGGATGCCATGTCCTTATGCCGCAGTTAGGAAATGTGCCCAAAAAGCCAGGGACATGGTCATGTCACCACTGCCAGGCATGAGCGGTTCCAGGCGGCTGCRATTAAGCACCTACTGCAGGAAAATCCAGCGCTGCGCTCTTCCCTGGTTGGATTGACCACATGTTTCATTAAAGCTCTCGCTGCCRTTTAACAGAGCTGCAAATGCCAGGAAGACACTGGCTTTTCCRAAGGAGGCAGAGACAGTTCCTAACTGCTTTTCTTCTCCTGTCCCTTATTTCCTTCAAGCCAGGAAAAGTAAATAGGTGAGTGAGGTGTGGAAGGAAGGACGCATAGATTTAAAGATTTTGCACAGTGCCTTCTAAGGCGGTCTGCTCTATTTAATGCTTTTCCACCACGTTTCAATAGCTCCTGAGGTTAAAAACACAGAGCAGAAGCAAGCTATGTACTTGAAAAGACATTTTACCTCTTTCTCTTCAAGTCATGGCGAGAGGTTTACACGGAATAAACACGAGTTTTAAGGGAATGGAGAGAGAGTCAATACCTCATGCTTTTACTCGTGTAGTGTAGGTAATAAAAAAAAAAAAAGGAAAAAAAAAAAAAAAGAGTGAGAAGCAGCAGCTGCACCCAAAGAGCTTTTAATTRCCAGTATTACAGCATCCTGTTTTGGAAGTCAGAACAATTGTACTGGAAACAGCAGATTTTTGCTATGTTTGTGAAAATATTCCTAATATGCAAAGCAATAAAACACTCAGTGACCAGTTCCAATGGTAAAGGCTGCTCTCCTTCAAAACGTTGGCCTGTGAAACCATTCCTTAAACAGAATTTATGCAAAATAAAATTGTTAGTTTCTTAGGTTCTTCGACAAAATGGAATATTTAGAATGAAAATAACCTAATGACAGCAGGATTTAGCCATTAAGTCACAATCGTACTGAAGTGGACTGGCTCTCCACGTTGACCCCAATGTGYTTCCTCCCTCCCTCGCGGCCGTGGCGACCCCAGCAGGGCTGCTGGGCCGCCCTGCACCTTCCCCTGCAGCCACCAGGCCTGCTTGGGCACCGACACGGTGGTGGCAGCCCCAGAGACCCCAGCCACCATCTGAGGAACACCGAGCTGCAACAARGCGAATCCTGCACCCCAGAGAACTCCCTGTAGTATCACTGGATAGGGAGCAGTGCTGTGGTAGAGGATGGGGAGGTCCAGATGGACCAGAAGCTGAGCACAAGGCAACAGGTCACACACAGTGATTATTAGTGACCCTCTCCCCTGCTCTTATAAGCCCAAACCTGGCATGTGGTCACCCTTGGGCTCTCCAGCCCATGATGGACACTGAGGGAACACCCCATGGACAGGGAACACCTGAGGGACACTGAGGGAAGACCCCATGGTGCGGGCCTGGGCACGAGGGCGCAGGGCCTGCGTGGCCTGGAAGCACCTGCTGAGCTCGGCTGCCTAGCGGAGCCAGGCTCCCTTCGGACATGGGGAGCACCGGGAGCAGGGGCAACAGCAGCAAGCTGTGGCCACGGAAATTCTGAATGCAGGGAAAAAGCAAGGAAACAAACAGGAACATCTACAGAGAGGGGGTCAAGTTCTGGATCAGGTGAGCAGAAAGGTGGCAGAACCTGTATTCTTAAGACACTCAAAAACAGCTGAATGGGACCCAGATGGATCTAACTAATTTCTTCTAGTAATTGACATCTGGAAGTCCAAGTGCCACCTCCTGAGCAAGGCAGGAAAAGCCACCAAAGCCCATCTGGACTGCTAGTCATGCACACAGACGAGGGTCGGTCGAACTCTCCTGTAAGCTGCACTCTAAAACACGAGGGTCAGGCTACACACACTCCCAAAACTGAGCACAGGCTTCCCCCTTTCCCCTCCCATAAATTTCCCTGGAAATCAGAGCACACTTAGCAGCCTCAGACTCTGAAAGCTCATATTCATGTTTCTGTCAGATCTGAAACAGTGATTGGAAAGAGTCTAAAGTTCTACCACATCATCCAAGACTGCTCTTCTGCTGCACAGATACAGAAAACTGCCTGCAAGAAAGTCATTATAAAGATTACTGCATTCCTAAAGGAAAAACATCTGGACTTCGGTTCAAGAAAACCTGAATTTTCATGCACATTATACATTCCCATTATCCAGGCTCTTGCACAAAAATACTTTAAGTAAGATATATGCATGGTGGTTCTGGTTAAGCCTGAACTTAGACTGGCAATTAGATAGGAAAAAAATAGCAATTTTGCTGCCAAACCAAGAATTTTCCTTTGTTGCTTCCCCTCTGTCCCATTGTCAAGTCAATGCAACTCAAAATGCTCCCACTTATTAATTCAGGCTGAAGAAAAAGATGTGCATAAGCTGTTCCAGTGACATTTTATTAAAGTAATTTTTCAGGTTTCACCCTCCCCCTCTATATATGCACAAATTTCTCCTCCTGACAATAAGCCACAGACCAATTTTGAGGTGGAAACAGTTGCAGGGAAGAAAAAAAAGTCAGAAATTACTTTCCAACGGACACATCTTAAAATACATTACAACTCTCCCTTTAGTAGCCAAGTGGTTCATGAACATTACACTTTATGTAGTATCACAAATGCACAAAATATGCTTTGCATATGATTGCAAAAACAGCAGCACTCTGGAGCCAAACACATGGTTTAATATTATAATAATGAGTCTACTTCAACATAGTGGATTTTAATAAGAATTTAATAAGACTGGTATGATGCCAAATTACATAATGTCCCAAAATATGAAACAAAGCTTTTACAGAGAAAATAAAAGCTCATTGAAGTATAACCACTCTTAAAAAAAAAAATCCCAGTGTTATCTAAACAAAGCCATTAGGCATATTTAATTTAAAAAAATCAAATTAGAGAAAAGGAACTCAACTCTATTCCCAGACCTCAAAATAAAATTAAAAAGGATATTATTTTAGGCAACATTTATGAAAATGAAGGTACTACACCAGCACTGGGAAACAAGCTAACACCATAATTATATCTTTTGGCAAGGATTTGGAYTGAGTATCTCCAATTTCACTCAAAGGACAAGAAGTGATTCAGTTTCCTTACAGGTTAATTTTAAGACTCAACTATGCTGGATTGTCTAGGAGCAACTTAGACCAATAAATCAATTTCCCTCTTCACATGAAAATCAATTCCCAATAGGAGCCCCAAATAAAAAGGGCCAAATGATTTACTCCTTAACCCTGTTCCCTTCCGAGTTCCTGGGAAAAGCAAAGAATTGAAAGCTCCCGGACAACTAGGCTTGACATGAAAAAGCCCAACAGTTCCCTCTCTACC
The DNA here is from genome assembly GCF_003342845.1 of Nothoprocta perdicaria. Taxonomy (NCBI): domain Eukaryota; kingdom Metazoa; phylum Chordata; class Aves; order Tinamiformes; family Tinamidae; genus Nothoprocta; species Nothoprocta perdicaria. Next base: position 7,691,738 of record NW_020454427.1, on the reverse strand, counting down.
SACTCCCCATATCTGACGATGTTAGATAGCAATTAAAAGAAAAAACGCTATTCCATTTGTTGGATAGCAAAGGCACCAGGTAACAATCTGGTTAATCTGTAAAATCTCTTAAAATAGTAGTGTTATGCTAGGTGAAGATTAATATCAACACAGGCCTATACTTTTAAAGCAGTTTTGATAAAGACATTACCACATTTTAAGTAGATTTAGATTCCATATGACAAGATGAGGCAGGGATGGGGAAGACATGGAGTGTGGAAGGGCATTTTAGACCTTGTAACTCTTAGAACTCTATTTTAGCTGTAGAAGTCATTAAAAAGTCACAAGGAACTTCAAGATGAAAGGCAATAGCAGCTTTTTGAGAAGGATAATCACAGTCTTCTACAGATTTAATGAGACTTAATTCACAGAAGCTTTTGACTTGGTCTGCTGTTAATTGAATCAAAGTCAATGATGATCTTGTTACACTTTGGCTTGAATTCCCTAAAAATAAAGAAAAACATAGATATTAGCAAGTGGTTAAAACATTTTGCTTGCTTTGGCTACAGCTATATTTCTGAAGGAAAAAAAAAAAGTTCCTTGGATTCACATAGTTTTCATCTCTATGGGAGCCAATTATAGTGCACCACACTGAGAGAAACCTGGACAAGAAAGACTAAGACAAAAAAGACACATGGGGAGGTTTAGCCTGTACATTCTTGGACTATTGGAGTTCATAAATTACCCAGGAGTCAAAGGACTTTTAACAACTTAACTGCAGGTGGTGGCATCATGTTACCAGGGCTAAAATTTTTGTTTAAAAAAAATATTTATACACATAGATTTTTGATCACTTTTCTTCCTGCCAAGTTTTCAAATAACACTTCCAAAGTTTGCTTTGCTTGATTTTCATATTTTTCTGTGCTGTGGGAATAGGTCACATTATGCAGCATACTGGGAGAAAAAACAAACTAGTTAAGAGGGAATCATTTAAAAATTTTAACTTTAGAACTCTAAAATTAATACTGCCACAAAATGTTTCCTTTTATTATCATTAGAGCATCTGCTACAGCAATTAGCAAGGAAGGTATTTGGGGACTGAGCATATATTTTACAGCCTTCTAGTAAACAAAGGATTATGCAAATAGTGTGGATTTAGTGCCTAATTAAGCTCTGCAATTCAGTTCAAGAGATTCATTAAGTACCACCTACATCCTTAATAATCAATACAAGAATGAATAACAGTCAACACAGAAAAACACATGCTGCTGACCACAGAAGCTATGAAGGATTAAGACATGCACTGCRTCCATAACAGCAGTCTGAAACACTTCTCACCCTGGAAAACTTCTAAGATTTGACTTTCAACACAATGATTTATGCTCCTTAGCCATATAGATTTAATAGAAAAGGAAACAGACTGAAGGACTAAAATTGAATTTCAAGTGCTACTGTACCTGTTCGTGGATATTTCTGAGCCCAGTAGGTACCTTTCATCCTAAAATTTCATCCGTCAGAACTGTTATGTTTGCACATTTTAAGAAGCCGTTTTATTAATATTGTACTTTTTTCCGAGTTGCAAAGCCTCCCTGACTGCGTAATTAGCTTCACCCACAGCATGTTATTGCTATCAAACTAGCTGCTGAACAGATTGTTTTTAGGTATCTCTGTCAGTGTCTTTAAAAACCCATTCTTCAAACATTTTTCAGTTTCTCATTACTTCAAGGCCACTTTCTATCCTTTTCCCCAGGAAAAAAKAAGTTAACAAAAAAAAGACAGACACAATAAAATGATGGGTGGCTGGCTTGAGACCTGCCCAAATTGGCTGCCACAAACATATTAAATATTTAGTAAGGACCAGGTAATCTACACAGAATGAATCAGTTATTTCAGCCCAGCTCATAGTATAATTCAGGTCGGAAAGAACTTCCCAAGGTCCTGCAATCCCCTGCTCAAAGCAGGGTCAGCTCTAACTCTCAGGTACAACGTAACCAATAACCATCAGAATCACAGGTTCACCAACAGTATCCAAAGAAAGTCCAGGAATGCAATTAATATTTCAAGTGGACATTTTCTCATACGACATTATGAAACAGAACTCTATCTTTGCAGGCACTCAAGAGAACAAAACACTGTAAAGTGCAAAGAAGAAAAAACACTGCTCTAAAATTGGCATCTTGTACACCATTTTCTTCCTTCCCAAATTAAAAATAAAGCTAATCAAAAGTTCTCTTACCTATATATAATTCCAGCTAAATCAAACATGCGTCGTGCAGCTGTCATTTCAGTAGTGTCATGATACTTGTCAGACATAAAAATAACTTCTTTTATGCCTAGGAAATTCATATAGAGAAAAAAAYGGCTAGAATTAACAGTGAAAGTGTCATATAAAATCTTATATGCAAAATCAGAAAAGAGAGCATTCATTTACATGCTGCAAAACTCCTTGGCATTCCCCTTCTCCTCCAAAGGATTGTACTTGAGAATAAATTTGTATAAGATTGAGCTGTTTTAGAAGACCATTCTCTGAAAAACCATTGGAATGTGCATTTCCCCCAACTTTCACTGAAGTTTTCCTCAGGAAACCAGAAACAAACTTGCAGCCAAAAATGCAAGACAAACAAAACAGCTTTTGGGGCAAAAAAAGCGTTATTTCTAGTCTAGTAGAAACTTTCTTTTCTACCTTTTCAATATAACTTAAATAGAGTTTCCTCCCTCCGTCCCCCAAAAACCCCATAATACCATACACCATTCTTTTTCCAAATGCATAGTTACAAAATAAATATTTTTTTTCCTTTTGGTTCCATTTTATAAATAAYTCCTGGTCCCACATTCCAATCCTCACAAAAGCAAACAGCCTCAAACTGTTGAGCAATCTGCCTAAATTGATGATTCCCACCCTATTTAAGAAAGAAGAAAGTGTAAAGGCTGACCCAAGAGAAGTTCAGAGTTTCAAGGGCTGTAACATTTTATTGCATTTACCAGACAACATAAATGTCAATACACTGCTGTTTACTGCCAGTGTGGTACTATGCTGGGAACAAGTAGCAAATCTACCTTGAAGACCATTTGATTTTGACACTAAAGAACAGAGCTTAGCACAAATGCAGGGTATTAGTCCTGCCCCTTCGATCCCTCATAGGAGCGTTCTCTCTGATACTTTTCTTTCTTCCTAGATTCCTGTGACCATCTGTGAGAAATGAAACTTGGAAGATAGTGATCCTTCCTAGGATTGCAAAATCTTACTTAGAGAGTAAAATAGGTGCTACCTTAAGCAGAGGTTTTTATGGAACCAAAGCTTGCTGCGGATAAGCCTAATCTGAAAAAGGCGACACATTTAGGCCAGCATACTTGCTACAGCAGCACAGATTTATAACAATTGTAATGAAACACATAATAAAAGTGGRATCGTGAAAGTCTAACAACATTTATGAGCAAAGATATTTTTAAAATCTCCAAATATCTACCATGCATCACATTCAAATTAAAATTTCATGTATATACTCCCAGCAGACCTTTTGTCATGCAGAAGTTTATTTCTTGCTGCCCTACTCTATTCCAAGTGTCAGAGCACAGTAAAATTGACAGTGATTATATGCAAAGCCTGCGTTGTTCTTTGGCAGCTCCTGGTCTAAGAAGTTACAAACCGAAATTAGAAGCACGCTTAGAATCACAGAAGATGCAATTAGCACTCGAAAAATCTGGCATCGTTCAGATGCARAAAAACCCCGCAAGTAGCATCCCATGAAGTTGACAGTGCAATTAATTTAGATCTTACAGCAGCAATTTAACATCAAATACATCTGTGATAAGATACCAACAAGCAGGCAGCACTGCAACCTTGACAAATCAAGCTGGCACTACTCCTTACCTGCCTGGATGATGAGCTTTGCACATTCATTACATGGAAATAAGGCAACATACATGCTGCAGCCTTTCACATCAGCTGAGTTTTTGTTCATGATGGCATTCAATTCAGCATGGCACACTAATTAGAAAAAAAACACATAATATTGTTCATTAGATCAGTCAAACCAAAATTAAAATGTTATAACTGCTTACATCCTTTCAAAGGCAAAGAGCTTGCGCGGCTTGTCATAAAGGGTAAAGGAAGAAATAAAAGCAGAAATACCAAGATCAAGGAAGGTCAATTGTCCTGGCCAGGCTGCCGATTAGTAATGATATCATTAAGCACATTAGCATTGCCATTTGCTAACACCTATGGCAGGCAGCAAAGCCGTAGGCTGTGGGCCAACCACCCTAAGTGAAGCAATATCTCACAGCTTCACAACTCTCCCGAGTATCTAATTGCCAGTATAAAACAGCTCGTTTATGTGTTTACATGCACAGAYAGAACATTCTTATGGCTGTGAGAGCACACTGCGCACTCTTAAAGGCGGGAGAATCATGAAGGAAAACCGAGCAGCTCTGTCCTCAGGGTCTCAGAACTGCTCAGCTCTGTTCCTTGATTATCTCACCCCAAGATTACACAAGATGCTCAACCATAAGAAAGTCCCACTTTAATATTAAAGCAAGTTTACTGATCATTAAAAGGTGCCAGACTTCCTAAGCCAAAAAAAAAAAAAAAAAAAAAAAAAAGCCACAAGGAGAAAGAAAAGTCCTGTATTTCTCCATGGAGTCGGGATAAAACAGGTAGCTACAGACTACTCTGCCTCATTGCGCTGCAGCACAATAGCTCTTTCTGAACCTATCGCCCTCTGAGGTTTATGTTTTCATACTACTCACTTCAATAGATTATCTATCCTGTTACTAACCGAAGGGAAAAAGAGTTCAATTTACCACGGTCCCCTAGAAAAGAAAAAGAAAATTAGGTAACAGGAMCTGTTCTAGAACTTCCCGTTTAGTTTTAGCAATAAACTGTGCAATTTAGAAAATGTCTAGAGCCCCGACTCATTTCACAGGCAGGTGCTAAAGTGAAGTGTGGACGACAAGAGTTTTTCCACTGCTGGCTGGCAGGATGGATGCAAAAAGTTTTCTTCCCGCTGGTCTACACAAGAGCATTAATAGGCAGTTTTGAGCCAAGTTTGTAGCATATTTGCTACTATGTAGTGACCTCTATGTGAATGACCACAGGAAGAGCCGAGTGCTGCAGTTTCAAATGTGCAGGAGCCCTTACTGAATGGAAATGCTTTCCTTATGCGCTCAATGTCCATGTGGAATTTTCATACAACAGCTCACACACTATAAATTCGCAGCCTAACTTAAAGCACACAAACTTTCCCATGGAGATGAGTTGCAAAGAACCAAACATTYGCTAAGGAAAGCTCAGTTTCACCTTCTAGGAGCATTTTCCTACACCACTGGGATCACATTGTCCACAAACATTCTCAGAAAAAATGAAATTTACATAAAAATAAGAAATTAACCAGGATATGCAACCCGCTCACATGAAGGTTTCTATTACAACTGCAACTGGGTGATGCTGCATTTTAAACATATACCACCAAGTATACAAGACCTATCTATTTTCTGGATTTTCTAAAAATTTATAATTTTAATACTAATCATTTAATGCCAAATCTGTTATTGAATTCTACTAGTCCTACAGTGTCTTCACAGTCAGCTGTGGGAGAGCTGTTTTTCTGGGGTTCTGGAGGAATGGGTGAAACACACACAGTCACAATTCCAGCAGCTGAACTAGATAGCATTGACAGGACAGAACCACCAGTTCTCACTTCCTTTGAACAATATACTTTTGTTCTAGTCAACATTTTTAAATATGGAAGACATCCAGAAAGAAGAGTAAGGATCATTTCCAAAGACTCAGAGAACTCAAACCCCCTTCTAGTTACCTTCATATTTTTCTTAGCTAAAATTCTTAAGTTTTAAGCCATAAAAACAACATCTTTTATCACTAATACCGCAAAATTTCCTTCCTGCCGTGGTAGGAAAGAGCCTTCAAGAAACTGCCTTAGCTTAGAGAAACTTTCAACAACAAATTTATTCTCAAGCATAAGCAATTTCAATGCCAAAACAATGTGCAAGACAACTAGCTAGGGAGAATCAGAGACTAATTCATTGCAAGAAGGGGTGGGAAAAAAAGAAAGAAAAAGACACAAGTTTTCCATAAAAACAGTAGGAACTAAAAGTCTGCATTGATTCAAGATATCATTTTTCCAGTACTTTTTTTCCAGTCTACTGAGGGCTATTAAACACAAAACCATTTAATAGGAAAAATTTAGGGAAAAAAAATCTTAACAGTGAGGGTGACAGTCCTGGCACAGGCTGTCCAGGGAGGYTGTGGAGTCTCCTTCTCTGGAGGTCTTCAAACCCGCCTGGATGCCRCCCTGTGCCCCATGCTCTGGGTGTCCCTGCATGTGCAGGGGGCTTGGACTAGATGATCTCTGCAGATCCCTTCCAGCCTTAAGGATTCTATGATTTTGATTCAGAGTTGGAACTCAGGAGAACGCTCTGGAGAAGTTATCATTACACTTGTATCTTTCTGTTMTATATTTCCCTATACCTTTGCTACTGGCCCTTTTACTGGTGGGTATAGGCACCAGAAATCTTTACACTGTGTCCCACTGCTCTTCATTCTTCCTCCATTTCCCCCTACCTGGCAGGCAGGCAGGCATTGATTGTCACCAAATTTATAGAAACGTAGTCTATTACCTACATTTTTTTCCGTGTATTACCATTCCAAATTTGTACAGAGCAATAGTGGAAAAGCCAGAAATTGAATCCAGGAGTCCAAAATCCCTGCCGCTAATAGCTAAGTAGTTCTTATTTGGCAGTTCCCTAACTTGCTAATAGCACTGACTATTTCATTATTAGTGACATATTTTTCTCAGTTAGAAACTATCTTTTTAATCATGCACAGGTACATAGCATTTTGGAACTCCACAAATTGTATTTAAATAGACTAGTAAAACTAGGAATTTTTACAATACCTTATGGGGCATCTACTTTCCCCTCCCCATACCCATGTACAGCCAACAAAATATTAAGTCTGCAACACTATCTTCCATTCTGGAAAGTGTCTTGAAAAGTATTCTCTAAAGGCTTCATTAGCTGAAGAAAAAACCATGCAATGAGAAGCTGCTATTCTACGTTCTGACATTCCCACCACCTGTTAATATGTTAATAGGGGGGGAGAGCAGAGGAATGACTGCTTCATTACTCATAATATTAATTGCTACTATATTTTATCTTATTTTTGCATCGCATATTGCTTTGAGTTGCAGATACGAGTAGCATTCATCCACAAGCCTATCAGGCAAATAAAAGAGCTCCTTTCTTAACCTATTCAGGATTTTTTTTTTTTTTTTTTTAGTATTGTTAATCTTATTATGGAGATATTCTTATTAGATTGTAGTGTCAGAACTATTCTTACCACCTACTAAAAATTTTCTGGCACAAGTCATTTTATAAGAACCACATGACTATTCACATGTTTATCAGTAGTTATAAGTCTTGTATACTTGATGAAGATCTTCAGTAGGGACCACCACAAGAATGTAAATAACTTTGTTAGAAGTAATCAGAAAAAAAAGGGTTGGAGGCAGTATCAAGCTTTCTGTACAATTAATTATTAATTGAAGCAAACTAATTTTTGAGAGATGGTGCATTAAATACATTTGAAAAGAATGCACTAGATGCAAATAGATTGGTACGCAGCCTGTTTTAACTTGCATTCTTTTGATTGTGCTTGTTCAGACTGCCATGTTGAGCAACTTGGCAAACATTGTCAGCTCCCAGCAACACAGGTCATAGCAAGCTCTTTTGCAACACAGACCTGACATGGAAAGAGATACAGRCAATTCTGTAACCTGGACCACTGGTTCTCACTCTTTAGACAAAAAACTTTCTCTTGCCAGGTTCTTTCCCTTTGCCAGGTTCATGCTCCTCTTCCATGGCAATCCCATCCCAGTTCTACCTACCTGTTATCCTGTGTCCCATGGATAACTGAAGCTTTGCTGAGAAAGGACCATCACACACTACCAAAACGAACAGAGCCTGGACAACCACAGGGGACAGTGTTTGATGGCTCTGAAAGTAGCAGGATAGTGTCAATTCTTTTTTCCTTTCAGACTTGTGAAAGCAGGGGGTGGGCGATGGTCGCTGCATTAGCAGAAGGCCAGGACACTGATGAGGRGGCTGATACCATCCTCAGCCCCACTTCTGATGCTCTTTTTTCTCACTTGTGCACTGGAGGAAGGACATTGACATGGCCAGGGCAGAAAGGTGACGAAAACATGAGCAGATTCCACTGGAGCCTTAGCTTCTGTAGACTGCAAACAAGAAGGGACAGCCCAACCTCACTGCCTTCTGAGGAAGAGTAGTGGCAAGTGAGGATGGGCTCACTTGCCACTCAGCCCATTTCCAAGCATCACATGAAATCTGCTGGAAGCAGAAAAGCAAAGCCCCTCTCAGACTGTTAAACACTAAGCTAATCCATCCTGTTTTCCAGTTCTTCACATTCTGCTCCAAGCGTATGCTGACCTCAATGAAAGGGAGAGGTGTTTCTTAACTGGCAAATAGAGAAACTATTTTTGTTTCCCGACTTCCTAGAGATTTGATATATRCCAGCAAAATTGAAAAGAAATGTGTGCAGGACAAGAGAGTGATTTGGTGTAGGTGGAGACTGTCTCCTACGGATCCCCTTTCCAGTCACAGCCTCAGCTTTGCGCTGCCAATTGGAGACAGAGCATCACACTTTTCCATAGTGCCTTCTCCCACCAAGTTTTGTGCTGTCAAACAACAGCCTCTATAAAAGCAACACTTGCCTGAATATATTCAAGTGTTCATCTCTGGCTGGGGTGGAGGGGGGAGACAAAAAGCTCATAATCCTAACACGACAAAACGGTGATAACAGTTCTGTTTCATTTTACACAGCAGGTACCATTCAATTASAATACGCTTTATGCCACACCACATATTTTGCTATATGTGAATCTGTATAAATATTTGTAAGCGTTTTTACTCAGTATTTTCTCTATTGCTTAGAGGTTTCTAAATTTGCCAGCCATTTTTATTTAAAACTCTCTTAATTAGAGACTGGTTGTCAGATAGATATTCCTAGATTAAGTGGAGACAGAGGGCATAACAAGAGCACAGCAACAAGCATTAGTGGGAAGACTTATGTTAATAGGAGAAAAACGTAGCACTTTAAACAGTCAATGAGAGGAAACAGTACATCAACAAATCCTTGGATTCGTCTAACAGAAATGGAGGGTCTTTGGTCCCTGAAAGGCAGAATTTCATCTAGTTATTAAGAAGCTTCTGCACGCTGTACTGAACAAAAAGCTTTAGGAAGAGCTTTTAGCATCATCTTAGTATTTCTCCTATATGCCCAGAAACATCCTCATTTCTGTCACTAACTGGCAGGGTAGGGAGAACCAGTTCGAACAGGCAATGAAAGTCTGATTTTGTGCTGTGCAAAACAGCATTCAGAATGGCAAGYACCTCTAGTATGACAAGGCATTAACAACCCTATGAGAAGGCAGGAAGTTTTCATCAGCTTCAAGACTTCAAGTAGTGGATAGCATCAGTGGGTGATCCACATCACGATTCCTATAAAGTATAAAATACGAACGCCTTACAAATATCTGCATCCTCTAGAATAAAATGAGCATTATCAACGCTGTCTTGATGCTTTCTTTTGGTAGTAACAGCCCAGGCTACATTTGCAGGGAGGCAATTTAAAAACACCACCACCACACACACAACCAAATGCAGCCCTTTCCACGGCACTGATCCACACTTCGAGATGCAGGTCAGATTTATACTCTTACACAGCAGACAGATAACAGACACATAGAAATTTAAACCAACAACTTTGCACTGTAAAATTTAAGAGTGACAAGACCAAAAACCAAAACCCAAAAACCAAGTGGAAAGATTATTGTTACTAATAAGTGCACAGAGGAAGAAGCAGAGAAGGAAAGAAGGTTAAGTGCTGTGAAAAGAAAAACCGTAAGAAAACACAAAAGCATAAACCAATGCCAAGCAGGATTAGTTAAACCAATGCCAAGCAGGATTAGTTAAACCAATGCCAAGCAGGATTAGTTAAACCAATGCCAAGCAGGATTAGTTAAATCCTAATTTAGGGTAGTAACAAGAAGGTTTCTAACTATGAAACTGTGGAACTGATCAGAGCTGTGGGGTCAAAATATTCATCTTGCCTCATGCTGCAGCTGCAAAACTTGGTTGCAGGAGCCTCTAGGCTGCTTTTTCCGGGATATGCTCCGGCCCCCGGTGGCGCTGTGCTGCTGTCCGTGCCCGGGCAGGGTCTGAGCCGTGGCTGGTGGGGCCAGGCTCGCTCCTGCCGCCTCGCTCGGGGCTCGGCCCGCACTGCACGGCGCTGCGCCCTGCCTCGCCTCAACGTCCCCATCCCAGCAGCACCACCGACCTTAACTTTGTGTGTCTCAGTTCAAAGTRCATAAAGAAACGTGGGCTGTGCTCCAGACCAACAGAGTGGTATTTTTAAAGCACGAAGCAAAATACACATTACATATCCCCTGGTGTGGCCTGAGGCAGGGAGCAGGGCTGGGCACACCAGCTCAGCAGGCTTTGACTACAGGCCCATGTAGGATGGAGGGCACCATGGAGCACCAGCCGGGCTTCGTTCTGGATCCAAGCAGGGATCCACGGCTTGGAGAGGACCAAAGCAGGCAGCATGTGAGCCAGGAGTGATGCCCAACACACAACCATCACGTGAAACCAGGAATTTGGCATTYGGATCCACTCCCAGCCCTTTCCCTTAGGAGGGCACATGCAARTCATAGCTCTAGAAGAGATCTTCCAGACTAGCGTGGTGGCACATGCACAAATAGCAGCAGCTTTATCTAATAAGCTGCACTGCAGCTCTAGTGATGAAGGTGCCAGCATTTTATGATAAGTTAATGGAGCTAACAGCAAGATTGTAGCATCTCTGAACAAGYTAGACAGGAGAAAAAAAGGATAAAAAGGAAAAGCTCAATTTAGAGAAATGCTGTGATGATTAGCAAAAATGGAAAGGAAAACATGACAGTTTAATGAGATTTTAGCAGCCATCCTATACGTCTCTGAATCTAGCACAATTTTTTCATGTAAAAGATTTTTTAATATATACCTGACTGGTCTGTCAACTGTGCTATCAAGATTAATACAAACCGTTAGAGTTTAAGTGATCTTGRAATTACAAATACAGTCCTTTATTCATCACAGCAGACACTGTATGTTACAAAGCTGTGATTTTTTTTTTAAATGAGGTGAAGACTACATTTCTTAGCAGAGAAAGGTAGTGGTTAGATCAATTCCTAGAGAAGAGTTCATCTCTGCATAAACTGTTTGGTTAGCACATTTTTTAAGAACATAACATTTTACTCCCTAGAACACTCCACCTCTTTTGGGGTGTTAACTAATAACCAAAAAACAACAACCACTACCACATCAACCACCATCAATCYCAAGTCATCTTATGCAGAAGTTCCTCACAAGTCTATTCTACTTCTGAATTGCTCATTTTACATTTGAGGGTATTTGGATTTCTCATGAGATAGTGCTCATTTCTTTATGCTATGAGTAAAGGGCAGATATATAAAGCTGTACCTTCATTATGATGTCCACAAAGCTAATCCTGCAACAAATGAAAGTCACCTACACTAAAGCAGGTAAAATTCTTCAAGACAAACTCTTTAGGATATAAGATTTGGCACTAGCTGGCCCTTGTACTAGAAATRTATCTCTTAATATGAAACTGTCCCAAATTTACAAGTTAACCAAGGAGATTTTACAACAAATTAATCAGCTTCACAAGGACAAAATATAAAGATAAAAAATCAAATACAAAACTGTTGAATTATGTGCTGAACTGCTGCATATAATCTTTCACTTCACTGCTATGGGAAAGTAGAAAACAGTATCAGGCCCTTGAGGAACATGGGGAACTTCAAAACTAGTGAAGTCTAAACTCTGAATCAGTCAATTTAGTAAAAGTTGAAAAAAATCAGCTCTCTCTGTCTTGTTTTGCAACTCTTCCCTGCCACTCATGATCCCAGGACAAAAGAACTCCTTATTTTTCCATTTTCCTGAGCTCCAACTGCACTGGTCTCACCCAATACAGGTTGGATAGCAGCTCACATGGAAGCTGCTACTTCCACTGGCAGAAGTGGAAAAAGTTAGAGTAAAGAGAGGACACATTCCTGCCTTCTTTATCAAGCCTAACCATGGCTCTTCCCAAAATCAGCTGTCTCATGCCACAGGCAGCAGCTCCCCACTCCATTTTGCRTCTACAACAATCACCTGAACTCTGGAATTACCCACAAGCACTGGGCTTTACAAGTTCGATACAAGTAATTTAAACCCAATTATATGTTTTGCATCTACATGATCTTAGTAATTTCTGGGGAGATAAAGACACAAAAGTAACATTATCTACACACACTGCAATTGTGTTCTAATGAGTGCTATACTTTTAATCCAAATACTAAGCATTTAAGCACATTTTTCACAAAGAAGACCTTCACAAACATTGATTTCACCTATTTTCAGAACTGTGATTTTTATTCTGATGTTCCATGCACGTGCACATTAACAGAATCGGCTGAGTGGAAGAAAAACTGATGAGTGTTTTGCCAGCTGAACTCACACATATGCAGACATCACAAGCCYGACCTGTCAGGCACAAGAAGCCTTACCATAGGGATATTTCGTGTCTAGTCTGTGTGCTGCTGTTCTTGTCCAGGGTAGTACATCATCACTGCAGCCATTAGGCATCCCATTGTATCCAATCCCAACAATCTTGTTTTCTGAATTTACAATGCAAGCACCAACCTAAATAAAATAAGATTGATATAGCACCAACAGCATGCAAAACAACACATCAACAAGAGAGATGAGTCCCGAAGAGTCAGTCCTGCAAACCTCTCAAAAGGACCAAGCTTCACTTTATGTGAAGTCAAACCCTGCACTGAGCTGAGCTACTGTTGCATCCAACTGATAGAGCTTCAAAATTACCAGGACTGATGCAACCCTCCCTACTTCTCTCTGGTCACAACACCCCAATCCCCTCCAGCCAGCACTGTTCCCTGGCTGATTATGAAGCAAGCAAGTTCGGGGAGCAGAGCTAACAAAAATCTAAACCTACTAAGCAGAAGTTTTCAGTTCAGCTCCCTGAAACAGTTTTGAAAGGACTGGTAGTCAGAGCAGGACCAACATTAGAAAAGGGAYAGGAGATGAAACAGGAATATTAGTATTTAGATAAATAGGAATGTTTTAGCTCCAGTCAGCTTTTCTGCCTTGTTTTAGCAAAAACGCACTAAAATACTAGACCTTAAAACTTTCACCTTATTATTCTAATGCAGGTCTGCACTAGGACTTTCCTTTAAGAATTGAGTGTCCGGCTTTCTGTCTGTATTTTAGTTATGTGAATTAAAAATCAATTCTATTGCCATTTCAATACAAGTAATGGATGGATTAACCAGCCCTCAAGCAACCCAGAAACATGAGGGAAGTTTTACACTGTCTTAAAGGTGCTGAAAAGAAATTTGAGACTCTGTCTCAGACGATAAATATTATCTAATGCTTTCTGTGATTACATCCTCCTCGAAAAATAACAACTGTATTTACTAGGAAAAAAAAAAGAATGCGTTATTTTAACCACTATGTGAAGAGCAGATTCACAAAACTTTGAGCTGCAAACATACACAGGCAACTTCAGACTCATTAAGAGAATTTCTGTAAAACAAAAGTAAAAAATCCTCCAAATTGCTCCATGCAATATAAATTATTTTGTTACTCTTATATACTTCCTGCTTACCTGAGAATTTGGATCCTTACTTCTTTGTGCTGACAAAAAAGCAACTGCCATGAAATATTCAGGCCACTCCAAATAATCTTCTCTTTTTCTGCAGGATATTTCATTGCCAACTCTAAAGTTAATGGGGGAAAAAAAGCCATTACCAAGTAGCACTTAGTAAGAGATATTACACATTGCACTCTCTTAGTATAGAGAAGTTTTTTTTTTTTTTCCTTTTTTAAAGGAGTAAAATAYCAGAAAAATATGAAAGTTGGAAAATTTGAAAATATGGTAAATATGAAAGACAAAAATCAGACTGCTGTCAATATGAAGTAACCAAGATAGATATTTGGCCAAAAAAGACCATGCATTCACCAACAGTTTAACAGTAAAACAATCAATGCGACGTGCTTGCCAAGAACCTATATGCAACCTTTCAAGAGAAAGGCACCCAAATGAGGTTGCAAATTTCACTTTAAAATAAGAAGACTGAGCCATTTAAAGCACTGAGCTAGTCAAAGACAGAGCAATTTATCCCTGATAGGAAATACTTGTATATTTGTTAGATCCTGATATATCACGCGCTGGCATTCTTTCCACCTAAACATAATCTTTCCATGAGGCCTGTGCTAACTACAAGCCTCTAATATAGGCTATTTTGTACTTTTGCTTGTAACAGGCACTCACTGACTTCTATTTGRAAGCTTCCTGTGTGGTCATTCATCTTCACCCGCAGTTACTGCCACGAGTTTGCCTCTCTTGCAGCACTTACGGGCAGCAACCTGAGGCTCTAAGTCATCCTGATGGCCCCTCCAAGCACCTGCYGTGAGGACCGCCTGGCTACACAGTGCCCACCTCATCATCCATCTGCATCCTCAGGAAGGATGAAGGGCTCTCGCCAAAAATAAGCACATAGAGAGGCCTTTAATATTGTATTTAAGGGATATGCTTCGCTATGCATCTCTCTACTTAAGCTTAACCTTCTTTCTTCCCCTCTCCGCCASGTGATTTTAAAACGAAAGAGAAGGAAACAAAACAAAACAAGAGGTGGCTATTAACAGAGGAAAACAGAATTAATCTGCAGGCATGCACTGCATAGAGATGACTCGTTAATTAAGGGTTTACAGTGCTCAACAAGGACACAAAGTATCACAGTGCAAGTACAACAGTAACTAGCTCTTCCACCTCAAGAATGTCTGTTTTAAAAATATACAGCCAAGTTTCTCTTGAAATTATGCCCCTTTGTGTAAACCTTCTAAAAACTGAAAAAGGGATGGGTTTAAGCGGGAACTTCCCCTGTAGATATAACATATAAGAGTGGCGTGGAAACTTGCCTTTCCCCCCCCCCCCTTATATTGGGGGTTGCGTTTTAAAGGAGGAAGGCAGAAAGTGGTATCACCTTCTCTGGCCTGCTTATGGTTGACAAGACTGTTTGGAGAGCAGAAGACACACAGCACAGGACATTTCTGTGCTTTTCTCTTCAAATAGGGGGAAAGCAAGGCATAAATCCCTCCCCTCAAACATTTAAATAAATTTTAAGGAAGAGATCAAATCCAAAGAAACACCCTCAAAAATCTCATTGCTCATTAGTATGCTGTAGAAGATCCCAAATACAATAATAGAAATAAGCCTATAAAAATAAGCAGTGCAGTACTTTTCTTCCTGGGTTCCTCTTACTAACAGCTACAGCTTTAGGCCCCTTAGGAAAAAAAGGGGAGATGGAGATTGTGATACCTTCTAGCAACGTACAGCCATGCAGAAAAATACCACAGGTAACTGCAAGATGCAAGAAATCCCCTGGCAGCTCTAGTACCAGGCACCTTCTGAATAGAAGCATACATTAGAGGACAAGTATTTTTCTTAATTATCAGTTTTATGACAAAAAAACAAAAAAAAAAAAGATGAAAAGTATATAGTAGAGGATTTCAGATAGCCCTATTTTCATAAAGGGATTACACTGTCAGACTGGAAAGAATACCAGTATGTGATAAAACTGAACTTTAGAAACCTACAAAGTGCTATTTACCAAAGATAAATTGCTCTGTCTTGGAATAACTCATATGCAGCATATTACAAGTAAGGAATTTTGCCTTGCTCTTGAAATGAGTTATGGTTATCACTGAGACCGTGTTTTCAACATAAGGAAGGAGGAAAATACACATTCTGCAAACCAGCACATACTTTCACACACTTGACAACATTGAGAAGTGTCAAATATCGGCAATTATCAAAGCAAACACAAAGGCCAAGTATTTGATTCTGGGAACCAAAACTGGCTTGAGACACGCTAGCTAAAGGATTGGGACCATATCCTCCTAAGCAGTGCTAAATTTAACACAGAATGCAAACTACACCGAACAAAACATTCTGGGAAAAGCCCCTTTAGAAAAAAACAACAATGCTCTGAACTAAGAGATCCTGAGAACTCCTTTATTAAATTATTCCCCAGAAATTCTGTTTAAAAAAAAAAAAAGCTACTATTTACTTTTCTTGTAAATGCAGCACTGTGTCCAAGTAGAAGTCCCTCAGAGCACAAACTTCACAGGAAAAGTAAAATGTGTAACAGATATAAAACACAAACCACTTCCTTTCTGATGGAGCAGAAGCCAAGGACAGTCAGGTAGGTACTGAGAAATTAAGTATGTAAACTTTAGGCAGGTGATCAGCTTCCTCATGCTCATCTATAACATCTAGAGCTCCATGAGTGAAAGCTATTTTCAGAAATATTATAGATTGCTGTAAAATGTGCAAGTAAGGCTTATCCTTATGGTAGTTCATAAGAACTTATGAGCAATGTATGAATTTGACCATTGGATGGGTAATTGGATAAAAGTGATTGCAATTGAAATCCATGAGGGCTTTCAATTGAAAAGCATGAAAGCCATGCGGGTTTCAAAAAAAACAAAAACAAGAGAGAGAGAAAAAAAAAACAAAAAAAGCTTCTGAAATTAAAGGGCAGTAGCTCCCTTTTTATGCATCTAATCTTCAAGTAAAGCGTAACATCTGCAAAAGCAAGAAATTTCATTCAGTTAATAAAAAGCAGAGCATACATAATTAAAGTTTTAACTGAGAATCCTAAAGTAGAATACATCACCAAAACTTTTTCAAAGGGAGTTTTGATGGTCACTTATATAACTATATAGGACAGGTGGAGCAGACTATCCCCCTGGCCCACTCTTTTAAAGCYTCTCCCTCTGACATCCCTTATATTATATTCCAACTGTATTATATTATTTTTTTCCAAATACCATGTGCATTTCCTGAAGATCAACTATCAATATTGTCACTCAACTCAATGAATTTCAAGTGAAAAAAGGAAAAAAAGTATATTGTGAATAAAAAGAGGAAAAAGAAAGGGGGGGAAGGGATAGAATTTCAATGCTAGCTCTCCTTAAGTGTGGTCACTTTGTTTGTGATCACTGTTCAAACGGGTATGTGATTTCCTTAACTTATCTTTATCTTTCCCCTCACACAGGTACTGAGATGCAACCACTGCACAGTCCTTATTCCAAAAAAGTGGGTTTCTTTTTTTTTTTTGATTGTGGGAAAGAGGACGGGAACCTTTCCTACAGGAAGGTGATATCCCCTGCATTGAAAATTAAATATACCCAGCTCTTCCACAATACAACCTAAAAAGAAGTAAAAAGTAACCCTGAAGACTTTCTAGCACAATCCAGGCCCAACYGAGCAGCACAGCAGTCTCCTTCCCTGAACGTATTCTGGGAGTATTCCAAGTATTTCTTAGCATTATTTCTGAGTATTTCTAAGTATTATTTACTACCATCTCCAATCAGGGAAACAACTAAATATTATCTTTCCTGCTCTTTTTCTGTTCCAWTGATTTAAAGAAGGGAGGCAGGCCCAGGACCTTCCGGCACTTCCCTCCGCCGCGCCAGCCCCCGCTAAACCCAACCCGCCGCGAGCCCGGAGCGGGGAACGGGCCGGCCGCTACGCAGCAACCGCCCAAC